>NW_008341187.1:3454019-3454792 GCF_000622305.1 Nannospalax galili | reverse complement strand
ATGTAAGGACAATTTAAGTAGAAACAAATATTATTTATTTCTTTCATTGTAAGAGACTACCTAATTTAGAAGATTGAGTGGGGATGTCTTCAATATGCTAAGTTCAGCAGTGTTTGAGGAAGGGAGATCTGAAGAGCTAAGTGGATACTGTGTTATCTGTGGGAGTTAGACAGGCTCCCAAAGACACACATCATTAAAAATGCTTACACCTTATTTGAAGAAAAGGATGGATTTTATGCAATGATGGTAAATTATCATGAACTAGGTATTATCTCCAATAACATGTTTTACATTACTGTGATTTGGTATTATTTTGGGAAGACGGAGGCTGAAGCAGTCTTATAATAGCCCAAGTTAACTTTGCACTCACAACATACCGATTTTATGCAATGATGGTAAATTATCATGAACTAGGTATTATCTCCAATAATATGTTTTACATTACTGTGATTTGGTATTATTTTGGGAAGATGGAGGCTGAGGCAGTCTTATAATAGCCCAAGTTAACTTTGCACTCACAACATACGAGAGGATGACCTTGAGCTCCTTACCTTCCTGTCTCCACCTCCCAAGTACTGGCATTGCAAGAATATGCTACTACTCCTGTCTCATGATTAGACTTCAGTACTTGGATCTAACTACATAAAAATATAATTCAATTCTCAATTTATAGAGAAAACACAGGTATTATATAACCTTCAATGAAGAAATCTCTAAGGCCTCTTCAACTGATGAACACTTAATATATTTTGCTTTTGTGATCGTCTTTAGAG
>NW_008341187.1:3450225-3453094 GCF_000622305.1 Nannospalax galili | reverse complement strand
CAAACAGTGTAATTGAGATGTGTGACACATACCCAAAAGCAGCTGGCAAGGCATATCTGCAATGCACAAAAACATTCAGGGATCATTCCCCAATTTCGCTTTACAAAACGATTTTTACTACAGTCTAAATACACATCCTTATATTTACAGACAAAGGTAACTCTCACCACTCATCAAAGATGCTCCTTTTTGCAACAGCTGGAGACTATTACAAAGTTCCAGGACTGGTCCAAATGCAGAGAATAAGTGACTGGGTGGTACCTAGATTTAACTGATACATCTACAAGGCAATCTCTACACCTAAGGCTCAGAGACTATCACAGAAGAGATAGAAAGATTGTGAGAGCCAAAGGAGTAAGATACTTGATGCTAGATAGATGATGCATTCTAGACATGATAGGGAAGCCGAACCCATGAAATCACCATAGCATGATAACCTTACAAGAGTTGCATAGTGACAAAATCAGTTGACATGCCAGTGTGGATGGAGGAAATTTTACAGGGTCTCACTTGTAGATGAAGAGCTACAGGGAGTCAATGGATGTTAAGGAAGGGAGAATCAGTTTTCTCTGGGGATTAGCTCCCTGCGAGGTTATCTAATCCCAAGTGGGCAGCCCTAAACACATGTACACCTGATCGCCACTAAGTGGACTCAGTGCATTAGATATATAATATATATTATATGTATCTAGTTCTAAATATACATATATGTAATAACCATAAAGAAGACAAGTAATGGAGAGGAAGTGGGGGACATGGGAGGAGTTCGAGGGAAACTGGGAGGTTTACAAATGATGAAATGCAGTAATAGTGATTGAAATTCTCAAAAAAATTATAAAAAAAAATGTATTCCAAAGCTTCAGATCTCAGGTTTGGATAAGAGCTGAATACTTAACTTTTAGTAAGCACAGCTAGATTTGCTTACTTAAGTACTTTACAAATGTCATAAATAAAGAAATTTTATTATTTAAACAGTTGGCTCCTAAATTCCTCTTAGAAGAGTTACCTTTCTTAGGAAAAATATCTTGATAAGTGATTAAGGGGAAAGCTCTACCAGGACTTTATATTTTGATGTCTCCCAGACCGCAAAGGAGAGAGAAAGTTTCTGTGCATGATTCACAGTAGAGATTTGACTTTGGAAGGTGAATGGAAGAGAGTTGAGAGGGTTGAGGAGGAGCAACACAGATGACATTAGGACTTAGAGACTATGAGAAGCACAGGGAGGATGAGTGGATAAAAAAAATGAGGCAAGTAGACACAGAGGGGCGTATTCATCCACGAAAAAGAATGGAATTGTGTCTTTGCTGAAAAATAGATGCAATTAAAACATCGTATTAAACAAGTCATACCCAGAAAGACAATTATCACATATATTTTTCTTATTTATTAGATTTGATCTTAGATTTGATTTGGTACAAAAATCTATCTATCTAAATATGCATATATAAGCAGACGTGTCTTATGTATGTACACTCGCATATGTATGACATAGTTATATGACATAAAAGCAGAAAAGATACTGGGGGAAAGAACAGAAGAAAGAAAATGAGGGCATCTATGGTCAATATACATGATACACAAACAAAATCCATGACAAAACTGTGAAACGCAGCATTACATATGACAAATATGCACAAATAAAAATACAGAAATACAAAACAAATAAAATGGTGATATCCTGTTGGGAAACCTTGCTGTTAGGGTTGTAGTTCTCCATGTCCGGAGAGCCCTAAGGGGCTCGGCGCCAAATGGAAGGACTCCTTAAAGACAAAGAAGCAACTGAGGCTTTCTGATCAAGGCTACTCCCTGATGTTAGCTAAAGGCCCTTAGTCCTCTTAACGGACCCCGACTGCCTGCACGGGTGAAGACAAGATCCCCTATCTATACATCTTTCTAATGCAAAAACCCGGTAACGCAACGACTAGTTAAATCCTCTTAGAGCGGTTGCCAATCTCTTAAACTTGCAGGCAGGCTTGCGCTGTGGCCTGAGTGGAATTACCTGGGATTTTGCTGGGATTTCAGCATTTCACCCCATGTTCCTTTTCTATCTTAACACCCCTAGAAACAAAAATCCCCAAAGTTCTAAGGAATCTTTATATAAGCCTTAAAGTCAACTTCTAAAATAAGCACGTATCAACTGAGGCTTTTGCTACTGCCTCCACACTATAAATTCTCTAGTTCTCCCACTAAATAAACAGAGTTGTTTCACTGTGTCTGGAGCTGTATCACTGCTGTTTTACTGCACCATGAGACCAGCTTCCCTGGAAGGGCTTTCTTCCGTCAGTGCTCACTGGCCGTCCTGACCCCGTTCATCACTTCTGCTCTCCCTGCCCTCGTGGGCCGGTGGCCAATGACCCGCGAAGAGAGGGAGAGACCCCTGCAGCTGGCGCCCGAACGTGCGGCTTCTGGAATGCACAGAGTTTGTTAGTATTCCTCCCACCAGGAGGGTAACGGGCAGCTTTGCCTTTAAGCCACGGCAATCTCTTTTTCCTATCACCTCCCATCAGGAGGATAAAGGCAGCTTTGCCTTTAAGCCATCCCACCCTTGAGGATTGGCAGTCTCTCCTCTTTTTCCTCCTTTTATTTTTGGTCTGAATCTTCGCGTGGGACTGATAAAGACAAAGGAGCAATTGAGGCTTTCTGACCAGGGCTACTCCCTGATGTTAGCCAAAGGCTCTTAGCTCTCTTAACAGACCCCACACGGGTGTAGACAAGACCCCCTATCTATACATCTTTCTAATGCAAAAACCCAGTAACGCAATGACCAGTTAATTGCTCATAGAGCGGTTGCCGGATCTCTTAAATTTGTGGGCAGGCTTGCGCTGTGGACTATGTGGAATCACCTGGGGTTTTGATCCCAGGCATGTTC
>NW_008341187.1:3447306-3449592 GCF_000622305.1 Nannospalax galili | reverse complement strand
AAAATTTTAAAGCCATTTTTTTCCATAAACTTTTTCTTGGGGAAAGGGGCTCATCAGAGAGGACCACCCTACATTGAGGGCTTTCTCCTGTAGTCCTCTGCATCCCCACAGGCCTCCTGGTGAATACTTAAAATTTACCTGCCCCATGAGAAAAATAGGAGGGGCAGGGGGAAATCTCTCTCTCTTTGCTTTACTTTCGGTTACTGCCTTTGCAAGGGTCTGAAGCCTCTTGGTTGGGGAAACTCCCTGATATTGGCTGTAGGCCCCCTGCCCTCTTTCCAGACCTGACAGCCCAACTGGATGTAGGCAATAATCTTTACAACTATCATAAAAATGTGGTAACGCAGCAATCAGTTAAAAGTCACAAGGATGGTTGCCAGTCTCTTAAATCTGCGGCTGGGCTTATGTATGTCAAAAAGCCTCAATCCCCCAGTGGCAGGCTGCCTCAGAAATGTTGAATGCCACTGACAACACTGGATCGCACCCTGGGTCCTTTCGGCAGACATTTCCAATCCAGAGGTCTGGACCCATGTTGCCTATCTGGCTCATAATAAGGAAACCCAGGAAAGACACCACTTGCCCCTTTCCTTCCTCCCCATAATAGCTGCCTTCTGACAATGCTTAGGAAACCCACCTAAGGCTGAGGAGAATTTACTAGCACCAGGGGATAATAAAGGGGAGGGTTCAAACAATGAAAAAGACCCTAAAGATTTCCCAACAGCAGATTCGACAGCCCTAAAAAATAATGAAAAAGACCCTTAAGATTTCCCAACAGCAGATTTGACAGCCCTAAAAAATAAAGAAAAAAATCCTAAAGATTGCCCAGTAACAGATTCAACAGCTCCAAAAATAAAAATTGACCAAGTCAGACAAAACCCACCCATCAACAAAAATAACCTTTACCCCCCTCTTCCCCCCTGTGAATCCTCATGGACTGATTTAACAAACCCAGATGTTAAAACCCAGACTTCAAAAACTCCCAAAGATCCCCAGATAAATCCCACTCTCCCTTCACCGCCGCCACCACCACCGCCTGTGGGCCACATCCCACAGCCATTGAACAGCTCTGTAATCTCAGGGATAATGGGAGTTGCCACTCCCAGAATCTCCAGACACAATGGCCTCAGGACCCAAAAACCCCATCGGTAGAAGCTTTTCCTGTTAACCTACAAATAACAAAGCAACGTCCACTGGCTTAGTACTCACTCCCAGCAGCAGACTTAAAAGAGCTGCACCAAGCTGTTCGTGAGGATGGGATCCATGCTCCACGGACAAAATCTATACTACAAACATTTAATACTAACCTGCTAACCCCCCAGGACTGGAGAGATACCTGTAGACCTACCCTCCCCAGTCCATTATTTGTACAATGGGAGACTTTATTTAGAGATGAATGCCTAATGCAGGTTAAAAGGAATGACACACATAATCAACAGCTGAGACCACAAGGACAAGATCCACCACCTGGATTCATAGATTGGAACTATGACCAGCTTTTTGGCCAGGGCAACTTTTCCACAGGAATCCAGCAGGCTGTGATTCCTACTGGCTGTTTTCCTCTTCATTTACCTTCTTAAAACAAAAACCAACTAAAACCCTCCCAGACTTTATACTAAGAGTGCAGGCCAGTTTAGATTAAAAAATAACAGATCCTACAGCCAAAACAATGCGTTTAAACAACCCTATCTGGGAAAGGATGACCCCTGAGCAGAGACAAGCATGACAAGGACTAAAAAATAACACTAATACTATGTTCTGGAGATTTTTATGTCAGAAAAACATTTCAAGGAAAAAATCAGATAATCAGAACTGCAGACTGCCCCCTAGTGGGCTGTCAAAAACCCATAAAAATCATAATATACCCAAATGCTAGCAAATATGGAACTAACGAATATGTTTGCTTCCCTTTTCGACAAAGAGATCCATCATGCCTCAAGGAAGTTGATACCTATGGAGGCCGCCACTATTTCAGTTCCTGTAGGTTGGAACGAGGATTCACTGAGGGATATCAGGGCATAACAGGACAGTAAAGACCCATCTACCTAAAGGATAATAAGTATCTCTATGGTAACCATGACTATTCCCTAATATATATTGCAGATCCATGGGACGATCGCTGGCGTATTGGAGTAATAGGAAAGTTCTACTCAGGTGCATTCGCTAGGTACCCTACAGCTGACTTTCATATCTCTCAACAGCTTGTACCTGCAGCTATGCCTGTGCTAATTCATCATAATATTATTCTACAGGAAAAACAAACAGCGGACCAGATAAGATCAACTATGT
>NW_008341187.1:3431038-3446406 GCF_000622305.1 Nannospalax galili | reverse complement strand
GTCATGGTCAATTATCAAACTTTGGATTCTCCCGAGATAGATGAGTTGGCTCTTAAGGCTTGTGATGACATTTCTCCATTTTAAATCAAACTGGGGGAAATGTTGGGAAACGCTGCTGTTAGGGTTGTAGTTCTCCATGTCCGGATAGCCCTGAGGGGCTCGGCGCCAAATGGAAGGACTCCCCTTTTCAGCAGGGGCCTCCTGTGGCCTCCTGATCTCTTCCTGGCTTACCTGGAAAGTGCCACCAAGCATGGATGCCTGGCCTCATTTGGAACATGACCTTTGGCATAGTTACCTGGAGTAAAAACTAACCCCAGGTTTTTTCTATATGATAATCAGGCATTGCCTGATAGTCGGACGATAGAAGCCCACTGCCACATGTAAATAAAGCATACTATGAGCACCTATCAGCTGAGGCTTTGGCTACTGCCTCCACACTATAAATTCTCTAGTTCTCCCACTGAATAAATGGAGCTGTTTCACTGTGTCTGGAGCTGTATCACTGCTGTTTCACTGTGCCTGGGACCAGCTTCCCTGGAAGGGCTTTCTTCTGTCAGTGCTCACTGGCCGTCCTGACCCCGTTCATTGCTTCTGCTCTCCCTGCCCTCGTGGGCCAATGGCCAACGACCCGCGAAGAGAGGGAGAGATCCCGGCAATATCCGATGTTCCTTTGGATCCATGGGTATTACTGTTATAATTCCCCCTCCTAACTTTGTTCTATCAATCTTAGTCAAAATCATTCAATCAAAGCCTTGTTCATTGTGTTTGTGTGTGTGGTGTGTGCTGTGCATGTGTGTGATGCATGCATATATGTGAGTGTGCAGGTATATGAGTATACGACCCATGGACATGCAGACAGAGGACAGAAGACTACATTCGGTGTTTTTCTGTATACCTGTACAGTTCTTCACCTTATTTTCTTGAAACAGGGTCTCTCACTGAACTGGAAGTTTGTACTTTAGGCTGGGCTGGCTGGCCAGAGAGCTCCCATGATCTGCCTGTCTCAGTACCTCTCCCCCAGTGCTGGAACACAGGAATGTGCAACCACGTCCAGCTTTCTATGTAGCTACTGGGAATTTGAACTCAGGTTCTCATGCTTCCACGGCAGGTACTCTTACTCATCAATTGGTCTTTCTAGCCATACATTTGAAACTTAAAAGTTTTGTGAAGGTGCCTCAGAAAGAAGAGAGGTTCTCTTTTTAGGTAGTGGAGTGCAGAGTTGGAGCAACTAAGGAGCTTAAGAAAAGAGGAGTTCTAGTGACCTCAGAGTGTAGGCTTCCAACAGTTGCAGAGGAGATTTGAACAGAGACAGCAGACTGTTGTAGACTATAGAACCACCCAAAGTTTAAGAGAATTTGCTAGTCCTAGCTGTTGAGTAACAGGTTGCTCTAAGTTAACATCTGCATAATGCAACCATCTCTTTCAATACTCACAGGAAGATACTATTTCTAATTACATTCTAAAGCTCAATAAACTCACACCTAGAGTCAGACTGAATAATATTTGTTTAGTGAATGGTCAAATATTGTTACAATATCTTTTTAACCTCAAATCATGATATCAAATTTGTCAAATATTTAACTTTTCACCTCACATTTTGAGACTGTGGTCAATCTTCATTGTCAACTTGACTGGATTTGAAATCAACTAAGAGACACACCTCTGGGTGTGTCATTAAGATTACTTCAGAGAGCAACACCAGACTAGAGTGCAAGACTAAATAAAAAGGGGGGAAGGAGAAATTGAGCAGGGTACCAGAGCCCATCTGCCTCTGCTTCCTGACTGGATGCAGTGTAGTCCATTGCCTCACGCTCCCTCAGTTCTCTGAATTCTTGTATCCCAAGTAAGAGGAATGAGCCACATGAACAGAGAGGAGTGAATAGTGAGGATTCTATTAAGTGAAAGAAAGAAGAGGGAAAGCTTCCTTTTCAACGGGAGAGGTCTTGAGAGGGTTGTCCAGGCCTGGGGGTTGAATATATACACTTAAAGGTAAAGTAACAAAGGGGCTGATTTATATATGTTAATGAGCTAGAAACTTGGAAATCATCCATAGTGTAACAGAGTCTGGTCAGTGTCCTGGGAGGCTACGTAGAAACCTGGGTCTATAATACCTATTTTACACAAGTATGGGGAAGTTAGATGTAAAGAAGTAGGCATAACATAAAATGGATCAGTGTGGCAGTGCTTCAGCTGATGTAATCCTGCTGTGGGAGCACGTAGAACCACTTTACCAGGAGGAGGCACCTTTGTCCTTGTCTTTGCCTGTTGTTGAATCTGATGGTCTCTTTTCCCAGTCATGGGCAAGAAAGTAAATATGCACAGTAGATTGTAATGGAAGGTAAATGTAACAGAGGGATGCTAAGGAAAGTTTCATGCAAATTCTCCAGATTTCTCAGTGAAATAGAAATCAAGTTTATCTCCCTCCTAAAAGTTAAGAAAAGATGGGTAGTAATTGAAAGTTTGAAGAGATCAAAAAAGATACAAAACAGTCACCTGATGCAATAAGAGATAAGAAAATCTTATTTCCAGGCACCACTTAAAAAGACCCTCTTGAAATCCAATGTCAAAAATTTAAAAATGATACTGTGAGGTTGGTTTTGTGTTTTCATTCTAACAACAATCAGGAGCAGGTGCAGCTGGAGATAGCAGGTAAAGGATTGAACTTAACTTTGTCAAGTAATACAATGAAGCACAAAGAGAGCTAAAGGTTAGAACTGGCCATGAATTTGAGGTGCACAGCTAAGGGTTGTAAGTACTGAGGAAGCAAAGATGGCAGAAAGAACAGATTATTGGTTCTCATTTGGTAGACACACTATAGAATTAATCTAAAAGAGGGCATGGCTGGAAATATGGGAAGTAGTGGACAAAGGTTGGGATGGACATAATTCATATTTTACAGGAATTCAGCATACTGATGATGACGTACAGAATATGACCATGAAAATAATCTTACTTCTTAAAGGTTGTTTAAGAATTTCACATGAATAAAATGATGAACATCTTTTAAATCTTTGCCATATGATCTACTCTGGTTCTAAAAGCTGCATGCATGGAAAAGACCTCTTATTTTCACATTCAGTTTAAGTAAACTCTACCTATTAGCCATTTGCCATTTGCACATGAATGTGAAATAAGTACTTCAAATATAACATGTCATGGTTTGAATAAGAAGTGTGCTATACACAATTTTATACAGAGAAGGTTTGATTCCCTGGGTAGTTACATTGTTTGGGGAGGTGGTAGAAACTTTAGGAGGTAGGACCTAGTTTGAGAGAAGATATACCTTGTCCCTGGTCTCTTCCCATTTCTCTCTTTTGACTCTTCTCTTCGTTCTCCTTCCTTTCCCTTCTCTTCTATTTTCTCCTCCCCTCTTCCCTTTTCTCTCCTCTGCTCTCTCCCCCTTCCCTGACTTCTTTTTCCCTCTCTTTCCCCTTCCCCCTTTCTCTTTCCTGGCTTCCAGGGGTGCGCAACTCTGTTCTACGTGCTCTCTCCGCTATGATGTTCTGCCTTATCTCAGGCCCAAAGCAATAAGACTAGCTAACTCTAGGCTAAAACCCGACACCAGTAGCTAAAATACACCCTTATTCCTTTTAAATTACCTCTTTCAGGTATTTCTCTCAGCTATGAAAAATCTGACTAGGGCACATGACTTGGGGATAATTAATTATTTCACTCTCTACCACCAGCCCAGAGAGTGATATCATCCATCTAGTCTGCCTAAGGCAGAGTAAGACTAAGTAATCTTTCCCTTCCCTTACCAACAACATGAAAATAATGACTTCTGCCAATTTAATCTCCTCAATCTGTATTTTAAATCATCTTCCTTCTCCACTCCCACTCTCACAAGCTGACATTTGTATTCTAAGAAATATAAAAGTAGATTATTGTAACAATTTTTCAGCCTCTTTGCTCTAATTTCCTACATTCTTAGATCAATGTTCCAAATCCTGTTAGGCTATTATTTCTAACCTGCTTAAAGTATTTCCTTGATGTTGTATTATGGCCACCATGGAATATATTATTTTTAGCAAAAACTAGTCAGGTTCTTCCCATCTTGAGCCTCACATAATACCATGCCCAGCTGGGCTATGGTTGGCTCCCATAAGACCCTCTTCTTTCTCACAGCTCAGCCTTTGAAAACACTTTTCTCTTTCACGAGCTCTCATCCCCAAACCACCTTCCCCCCACCTTCTTCTTTACATAAACATTACTAGTCGTGCTTCAGTCATTTCAAATATGTTCCCTTTCCAAGCTTTCTTAGTTCTTAATTTGAGTTCTTATTTATGTGTCCTCCAAGTATCCTGTTCCTATCCATACTGAGACTGTGTTCAATGTTAAAGTGGGTCATTTTTAGTTTGTCACTCTCTCCTGTGAAGTGTGCGCTTAGATGGACAGAACTTTGTTTTTCCACTTGAACTTCCCACAGTTTTTAACACATTTCCTGAGTACATAATGAGAAACAAACACAGATTTTCTGAATGAACGATTGACATTTAACTGAACCTTGTCTTTATAATATCTTACCTATGAATTCACATCCTGGGGTTCCAATCAATTGAAAATTCTTGAGTCTAGCAGTGATTTTTTAGCTTCAAAGAGTAGTCAAAAGGCTGGCAACCCAGAGACAAGTGGGTAACGCTGGATTACACAGACACCAAGGGTCAGGACCCACTTAAAACGACCAACCTCGGGTCTACTAGAATAAAATTTGACTGAGAATAGGTGGCCAGTATGGTTCAGAATCCTGAGTGTGTTTAATTCATTCACAGTAAATATTTGGTTTCAAGATCAATAACTTTTGAAGTTTAACTGGAGAAAATTGATGTCTACATCAAATTTTTATAGAACAAGGGATCAAGTATATTTGATGATGAGACGAGTGTTAAAACTCCTACATGATTTTTTTTCCAAAGTGCATGAGGTTATATCATTACATGACCAGTTAGGTAGAAGACTCCTAAGAAGGCAAACCACCAAAGAAAATGAAACAATCATCTCCTTGAGGTTAAAAATAGACACAAATTGAATTCTCTGATATTTGCTGTTGTCTAGTTACAGCAAGCCACCTTCACTTACTCAGCCAAAAGCCTTCAAATTCCAGTGGTTCTTTTCCTGCCCAGCAGGACTGCATTAGCTGATGACATGGGCATGCTGACCTTCAGTATGGGCTCCCTAAGCCTTTTTCTCTATTAAGATGTGCCCAGAGATCCCATAGAGGGACCAGATGGGTCAGAAAAATCTGGGATCTACCTTCTAGATCAAAAAATGGAAGGCATTATCAAAAACAGAATGAGAGAATAATTGCTGAATCTTAAGGTTCATTAACTATAGCTCTGCTTTACATCATTCACTGTCATTGCACTGCAAGGTGATGCATGCCTGTTATTGAAGTGTGCTTACTAGACACTGGACATACATAGCAGAAGAAGCCATTGAAAGAGAAGTATGCCAAGGGAAAGCTCACAGTTTAGAGGAAAGGTCTTCACTCTGCCTGCAACTCACCAACCACATTATGGGATCAGTTATTCAGCTCCTCTAAGCCTGAATTCCCTCATCTATAAAATAAACACTATGTCACCATAAAGTGCTGCTCTGAAGAGTAGCTGAGATCATACATATCATATGCCTCCTAAAGGTCTTGACATAGGTGACAATCAACACAGAATATCTACTCCCCTGAGGAATTTAATAATCCACTTGAGACATAGATATTTATATAATTAACCATAAATGGTATGAATACAATTAAGCAAACCCTATGGAACTAAATTAATTCTGCTGGAAGTTGATGGATATGAGAGAGAAGAGATTTTTACAAAGAAGCCTCTGAGTTTGTTGTTTGCTACTGACTTTTTCTGTTCCCCTCTACAACCACTAGAACATACATGCTCTGGTAACTCCACTATCAAAAGTAAATGAAAGACTTTCCTTTGATCTCATACCCAACTTTGGCTAATAAATTGTTTCTTTATCCAATTTGCAGCAGAGCATGAAAATATTTTGGTGTGTGTGTCTGTCTGTCTGTCTGTGTGTGTGTGTGTGTATGTGTTTGTGTGCGTGTGTGTTGTTATTGTTGTTGTAACTATTGCTGATTTTAATCCTTTCCACTAGAGTCCTTTCCACTTCAATATCTTTCTTTCCAAGGGCCATGCTACAACTGTGTTGGTAAAATGCTCTTCTCTTTTGAAAAATTTTTAATTGAATTTTTGATATTTTCATACAATATAATCTGGTATTTAGAGTCCCTGCCCTATTTGAGCCTCTCTTTACTACTCCCTGACAATTTAATGTACTGTACTCTAATGCTATGTTCTTGGCCTATAGAATTTACTTTTGTCCTCAAATGTCCTTCAGTGTAGGTCCATACAGTAGAGCCTGGTTAACCTACCAAGAGTCACACACACCTTTAAAAGTGACTGACTGACTCTTTTCCTCCCAGAAGCCATCAGTTGCCAATAGTTCCTCAGGTGGAGCTGGGGTTTCTTACCTATATCTCCACATCTATGCTGAAATTTTGTCTGGTTTGAGCTTATGCTGGACTTGCATGGCCTGTCACCATTGCTCTAAGTTCATATGAATAACTGCTCAATTGTCTGGAAAACTGTTTCTCTGTGGTCATCCTCCACCTCTGGCTCTTACAGTCTTTCCACCTCCTCTTCCATAATGATCTCTGAGCCTTTGGAAGTAGATGGTTGATATGGGTTTCCTATTCAATGATAAGCACTCTGTAACCTCTTGCTGTCTACACATTGGCCAGTTGTGGGTTTCTGTGTTAATTGCCATCTCCTGCATAAGGAAGTTTCCCTGGTAAGAGTTGAGAGATGCATTAATCTATGGGTATAACAATAAGTCATTGGGAGTTGGTTTAATACTATAACTAGTATAAAATTGGTATTAGCCTTTCTCCTATGCCCTGTGACCTATCTAGCTATCAATATCAGGTATGGGTTCCATCCTATGAAGGGGATCTTAAATCCAATTAGAAAGTGATTGGTTACTCCCATAACATTCATGCCACTGTGACAACAGTGAGCATATCTTACTAGGCCAGTTGTCATTACAGTTCACAGGATTAACAGCTGGATGTTATTTTTTTTTCTTCTGATACAGTGCATAGCATCTTTCAGCACTATGAAAGCTAGCCAGTGGAGATGAGGCTTTAACGTCAGTACCAGTTTGATTTCTCCTTCATTAAAACTGCTCTTGTTGAGCAATCATCCGGTTCAGGCTCTCTTCTTTCCTCTCTGATTCTCTCCTTTAGAAATCTCATCTAGTCCTTTGACTTTAAATACAATATATGTATTCCACAATGTCTCTCAGATACATATTTTTCAACTGTAATCTTCTTCTTGAGTACTTAACATGAAGCATATGCAAAGGTTAACTTGGTATGACTGCATACTGGTCTAATAGGCTTCCCAAACAAAACAGATCTAGCACAACTACTAATTTCTCCAAACTTCCCTTAACAGAACAAGAACAACAAAAAATTACCCCTCAATGATTCTTGCTTCTATATTCAACACCAAAATACTGGGCGGGGTGGGGGGGGAGAAGGAAGGAAGGAAGGAAGGAAGGAAGGAAGGAAGGAAGGAAGGAAGGAAGGAAAGAAGAAAAGGGAATACCTGCACTTTCTTACTCCTCCATCTTGTAAATGATGATATCAGGAGTCACTGTTACTCCCTTTGTTCCTTCACTTCCTATTTCTGATCCATCATTAAGTCCTATTGACTGTGCCACATTGTTCATCTTCCTCCATCTCTCTTGCAATTATCATGATAATCTCTTGTTTACACCCTTGCAATAGCCTAGTAATAACTTTACAGTGTTCAGTTCTGCCTGTTCTCTCTAATCGCTACAAACTGTCACAGTGATTTTCACAAGGGGCTAGAAAGGTGACTCAGCATTAGGAGTGCCTGCTGCTCTTAGAGAAAGCATAAGTTTAGTTCCCAGCATCTATATTGGGTAGCTCATAACTGCCTATAACTCCAGTTCCAGGTGATCCAATTTCTATGGCCTCTATGGACAGCTGCACTCTTCTGTACATACACATACAGGCACTCACACAGGCGTACACACAGGGAAACATGCACACAGTATTAAAAATAAAATATTTTCCTCAGAATCTGTTGTAATATCTTTTTAACCTCTTAGTTTATTCATTTGAACCCTCTCTCTCTTTCTTTTGCTTAATTTAACTAAAGGTTTGTCGAGCTTGTTAATCTTTTCAAAGAATCAACTCTTTTGTTTGTTTCATTGATTCTTTGTATTGTTTTCTTCATTTCTATTTCCATAATTTCAGTCTTGATTTTATTTATCTCTTCCCATTTGCCTCTTTTTGTTTGTTCTTGGTTTTCCAGAGTCTTAAGGACATAATATATATATATATTCTCCACTAAACTGTAAAACTACAGAACATCTCAAACAATCTCAGTCATCTTTATACCCCTGTCCCCACTGGCATCCTCTCATAGTCCCCCCACAGGAGCCCATATACTCTGTCATCCCTGCTAAGGTCCACTGTGTCTTCAGTGTTCCCAGTCATTCCCCAGTGCAAGTCCATCCACTGAGGTCTAGTCAGCCTATCTAGAGTCCCTTGTTTTAAGAAGATCAGCTCTTCTTCACTTAGTAGCAATAAGTTGCCAATATTTCTTCAGATAAGATTTGGGTCTGCTGTTCATTTTCCCAGTTTGATGCTGGATTTTTGTTTGCCTGAGTTTGCATGGAACTTGTGTATGCTGACACCACTGCCATAAAATCATATGAGCAGGTTCCCAAGAGCTTGTAGGACTCTGCTTCCATATGGTCCTACACATCCTCCCTGGCTCTTACAATCTTTCTGCCCCCTCTTCCGTGATAGTACCTGAGCCTTGGGTGGATAGAAGTTTAATAAAGGAGTCCTATCCAAGGACCAGCATTCAGCAGACTCTTGATCTCTATGCTTTGGCCATTTGTGAAGTTTTGTGTTCCTGGCCCTCTGCTGCATGAGGGAGCTTTATTACTGAGAACTGAGAGATTCATTTGTGTCTTCTTTACCCCTGTTCTATGTTCCATGAGCCTTAGGTGTAGATGCTGCATTGTAGATGTGCCACTTAAGCCTGGGCAATTCATAGACAATGTATGTGTGTAACCAGTTGTGGGACTTGGTAATAGTCTCTGACGGGTGCAAAATGAGCTTCTTGGATGAGTGGCAACTGGATATTTGTCTGTAAATATAAGGATACATATTTTGTACATAGTAAGAAATCACATTAAACTGGCGATGTGGCAGTCTTGGGGTTCTCTCTAAGATCTATAACCACTCCAGCCATGTGTATTTGGGGACTAAAAAACTTACTGTTATACCCATAGATTAATGCATCTCTCAACTGTCATGAGAGAAGCATTTTTTTATGCAGCAGATAGTGATTACCACAGAAACCCACAACTGGCCAACATGCAGAGAATAAAGGACTTCAGAGTCAGTATCTCTGAATTGGACACCTGTATTAAACTTCTTCCTCCAAACACTCAGGGATCATTGCAGAATAGGTGGCAGAAAAATTGTAAAAACCAGACGTGGTGGATGATCACAGGAAAGTTTTCCTGACAACTGAGAAGTTACTCATATGAACTCATAGCAAAGGTGACAGCATGCACAAGACCCATGCAAGCTCACGCGAGACAGAATCCCATCATAAATATGAAGTGGGAAAAAAAACCAATCCTACCTGAGGAACTATTGGAAACTGATGACTTTTGGGAAGGCAAGAATCAGTCTCTTTTAAGGGAGTGACTCTTGGTAGGTTAACCAGGCTCAAGTGAGTGGATCCACACTGAAGGACATTTGGGGACACAAATTTGATTCTATAAGCCTATATATATATATATATATGCATATATATGCTCTATAAGCATATTTATGTAATATATATATATTGCAGTACATGAGATGGGGGTAGTAAGAGGGAGTGTGCAGATAGGAGAAGGTAGATAAATATGACCAAAATATATTGTATGAAATTCACAAAAATTCAATAAAAAATAAATAAAAACAAAAATTTTTAAGTGATTTTCATAAAATACAGATCACACTATGCTTCCTTTTTCTAGAGTCTACAATGTCTTCTCATTTCAATTGCAGTTGCTTTAAAGGTATCTGTATACCCTCTGAACCCACCTTTCGACTCCCAACCCCATGCCCTCAACAGACAAAGCTTCTTTCAATTTCTCAAATACATCAGCTTATTATTTTTTTTCCTTTATTTACTATCTTTATTTTTTATGTATCTGCACCAATGTCATGCAATGCCTGAAGAGGGCAGAAGAGGGTATCAGATCCCCTGGAACTGGAGTTATGGACAGTTGTTAGCTGCTATATGGGTGCTGGGAATGTGCACCTATCTGCACACCCCCTCTTACTATCTGGATCTTCTGCAAGAATAGTCAGTGTTATAACCACTGAGCAATCTCTCCAGTCCCAGCCATCAGCTTGTTCTTGTACAGGAGAAAGATGAACTTTTCCCTCCACTGTATTGTAGGACTTTAGCCTCAGTTCTTGCTGACAAAATTTCTCTCGTGCTTGTGTTCCCACAAGTCTGCTCAAACGTCCCAGCAGTGAAGCCCTCGCCCCACTCCCTCAACCACTTTTTAGCCTGTCACTCATTTTTTTTCATCTCCACAATATGCTGTCCCTTTATTGAAAAGTTATTTGTGTGCTTGGTTTTTGTTTATCTCCCTCCTCTAGAAAAACGGCTCAAAAGAGACTGCATCTTGTGCTGCCTTGTTTACTGCTGTGTCTCTGGTACCCTGATCAGTGCATGGCATTTGATAAATACTCACAGACTGTTTGTTCAATGAATGAACAAATACATGAACAGAGTTCCAGAATCATTTGCCAGGTGGGGTTGTTGCATTTATTAAATAAAAATAAACTATAATATTCTTTATGGGTTTATTTATCTATGTTTTTTATTCCAATAGCAAATCTAATTGTGAATTTGTTTAGCTAAACCAGTGGTGATGTGGAGTGATGACTCACACTCTGTGCGTTCTTGCAAGAATAGTCATCGGGTAAGTAATTGAAGGCACAATTCAGGCTGCTAGGGCACTTCTCCAGTCCTGAAAGGGCTTGTGCACAAAATGGCGTGTGAAAGCATTCATTTACCTTAAGTGAAAATAAGAACAGTTCTCATTCTGAAATTCTTGTCTCCTAGATGGATTCAATACCCAGGAAAACGTTCTGTGTCTCTACCAGTGCTAAAGATAAAGGACACCCATTTTGCAGGGAAGTAGGCCTACCCAGGTAAAGAGGCAAGTGAAATTGAGATAAAACGTAAAGCAGTCATTTCTACCAAAACATATTCATGGTAAGTCAGGAAAATAAAGTGCACTTTAATCTGTGTGCCTCTCAGAAGATCTCAAATGCTAGAGGTGTCTGTGCAAAGCGTGTTCCAATATTGGTAAGCCCAGGGACCAGACACTGTGCTGCTGGAGATTGCTTCATCTTTGTTGAAGGCACCAGCATGCTGGCTGTCCTTTCCCAATTGTCCAGTTACTGAGGACTTCTAGCAGGCAAGTCCTGGCATTCTGATTTCCTCTCTCTACTGTGAAAGAGACTTACCTTATTTATGCTGTCTTGAACTCTAGGAAAATCAATCCCTCATAAAGAGTCACTTGATGACATATCTGCATCCATCGCCGAGTCGGAGAGGCACAGTATGTACAGTGTCTCTGCCATCAAATCATTACCTAAAACTTCCTCTAATTCACTAGTGCCAACTTCCACCTCATCTCTAGGCTGTGTGTTAGTTCAGCTCTAGATGGTCACTGCACTGTTGAAAGGATGCTGCAGTAACAGAGCAGGCATGTCATAATCACTATGTCATTATTTGTCATTTTGCACAATATATAGCCACTCTTCTTATCCTTGCCTCCTTTTCAGATAATCCATGAGCCCCCCACATCAAAATTCAAGCAACAAAAAAGGGACAATGGATTTGCCTTCCATTGTTCCACTACTCCAAATGAAATGACATTCCTCCATCTGCCACACCCACCCAGGCCAAGGGAGATGCAGCATTAACTAAGCCAGGCAAGGCTCCAGAGCCAGTCTGAGATATCTATATTATCACCACTTAAAAATGAACAGAGTAGAAGTTGTTTTATTAAATTTTGAAAACCTCAAACAAAGTGAATACAATTCAAGGTAACACCTCCTGTCAAAAAAATCCTGCTTCCTGAAGAAGACTTTTTAACACTGGATGCACATTAGAATCACCTGGGGAATTATTTTTAAAAATACACTGAGAGGTTATGATTTAATTGGTTTGAGGTGGGATCTGATGATGGGTAATTTTTTTCAGCTCCCGAGAATGTTCTAATGAGGTGTTACATTTGAAAACCACAACTCTTGGTGGGTGAGCAGGAACTCAGAACTTCCATAGAACCAGGCTGGCAAAGGAAACACCAGCTTTACAGGAATGGCTTTGTAGCTAATAAAACATCAACAAGGTAGGGCTGGAGAGATGACTCAGCAGTTAAAAGCACTGATTGTTCTTGCAGAAGACCCAGGTTCGATTTCCAGCACCCACGTGGCAGCTAACAACTGTCTGTAACTCTAGTTTCAGGGTATCCAACAGCCTTTTCTGTCCTCTGTGGGCATTGCATGACATGGGTGCACTTACATACATGCAGGCATAACACTCATACACATAAAATAAAAATAATAAATAAAATATTTTTAAATACCAATAAGGTAGTACAATAAAGTAAATGAAGAAACAGCTAAGTTAGCTGAAAATCAGTGAGGTAAGGAAGATCCGTTCTACAATTCAAAGGCCTTCATCACAGCATGCCTGTAATTATTGTTGGTAAGTTCGATGGCATTAAAACACTGCTGTTCCGTTGGTTCTCCATCTTCTGGTGATGATTTGGGTAACTTCACTTTGTTCATTTTACTTTTTTCATATAAATTCACTCCCTGTGTCAGTCTTCCTCCTGAAGGCCTGCTTTAATTGATGTAAGGTAGGGGAGGAAATGCTTTTAAAAGAATTTCAAGGCTATGTCAAATGCAGTTTAAAAGCTAGGAAAATGTTGTCATAAAATTGCTAAAGTCAATAGTGTTTCACAGCAGGACAGTGAGGAGTTGTGTCTTGCGGATCTTCCCAAGCCTTCGGCTTTCCTGTGCTGCCCCGGTCCTGGAGCAGCCTCTGTGCTTGGCTCTGCCATTCCTCCACCCGTTTCTCGGTTCCTGGCTAATACAGAAGGCCAGCTTGTCCCTCTTCTCCACCCAGCTCTTATTATGCCCTTATTGACACATAGATTGTCAGAGTGTCCATTTATGAAGACAACATAAGAACCCAAAGTTGGCAGTCACACAATCGGTAAAGTGTCTACACTCAGTACTTTGCCTGTCTAGAACTATGGAAGATTAACCAAATGTAGACAGTAGAGGCTATTTATTCTGAGATTGCATTAGTTAGGGAATAGAAAAGCTTTGCACTGAAAGAACAGAAGACTCCAGTTGTGCCCTCATTGGAGGTTGTTGGCATGGGGACATCCATGTGATTAACTAGAAGTGCATACCTGGTTTTCTCTGTTCCTAAATTGCATGTGTAGATAGAAATTAAAGTGGGTTTGTTGTTTCTCTCTCTCTCTCTCTCTCTCGTTTTAAGAAAAGGTCTCACATATCCCAGGGTGACCTTGAAATTCCTATGCTTCCACCTCCCAATTTTTGGGTTTAGAGACATGTATCACAAGGCCATAGTTCTGCAGTGCTGAAAATATAATCTAGGGCTTCAAATATGGTAGATAAGCAATCTACCAACTGAGCAGCATCTCTAACCCCAAGAACAGAAATGAGGAATCCTGAAATTATCAAATAAATCTTGGCCTTTTGGGGCCAATTGTTACCTGGACTACTGTTTCTAGGACTGCTGTTTTGACTTCCTGGATTGTTACAAATGATGACAGTCTGGCAAGTCTACTTAATAGCAAAGTGGTTTCTCAGATTGGCTGCTGTAGATAGGAACAGTTTCCTGGTACCAGGAAGAGTGCATATACATATATATGCATATATCATATATATGATTTGATTATTCTATATAAAAATCTAAGAATGACAAATGAGAGAAATGTACCATATTTGTCATTTTGAGACTGGCTTAGCTTGTTTAATATGATTATCCCCACTTTCCTGCAAACAACATAACTTCATTCTTCTTTATGAATGAAAAATCCATTATATATATATATGCATATGTATAAATTTATCGATTCCTCTGTTATTAGACACTTAAGTTAGTTCCATAATTTAGTGTTTGTGAACAGTGCTGCACTAAACACTGATGTGCAAGTATCTCTGGAAAATGTTGGCCTGGAGTCCTCTGGGCAAATACAGGAGGGATAAAGCTGGGTTATATGGAAGATCTATTTTTAGTTTTTAGGATGGAAACACCATCCTTCCCCATTGACTAGACTTGTTTGCATTCCTACCAACAGTTTATAAAGATTCCCTTTTGTCCACATTCTTGCTGGAGTTTGTTGTTATTTGTTTTCTTAATGACTGCCATTCTGACTGGGGTGAGATGGAACTCAACGTAGTTTGTATTCTTTCGTGGCTGCATTGAACATTTTTTCCTATGTTTATTGACCATATTGTAGTTCATCTTCTGAGAACTGTCTGTCTTCTCCGTTATATTAGACCATGTATTGGTTGGGTCAGTTGATTTCTTGTTATTTAGTTTTTTGAGTTCTTTGTGTGTTCTAAGATCTAGATAATAATTCTCCATTAGATATATAAACAGCAAAGATTTTCTCCCCTTCAGTGTCTCTTTCTTGATTAACTGCTTCCTTTGCTGTACAGAAGCTTTTTACTTCACACCGTCCCACTTGATTGCTGGCACTATTTCCTGAGTGATTGGAGTCCTGTTCACAAGAGTCCCTGCCTTTGCCTATATCTTGAAGTGTTTTCCTACTTTATCCTCAAATAGTTTCAGAGTTTCAGATCTTGCATTAAGGTCTTTGATCCACTTGAAACCATTTTTATAATGCAAAACAACTGGGGAAAGTCACAGAAATATCACTTAGCTGCTACGTTATTCTAACATTATTCTTCTGGGCGATCTCAAGTGCTGGGTTCAAAGATAAAGAAGAACCTGCAAGCAGATGCTGTATGAAAAGGCGTTTCTTTACTTGCTTTTTGTTCATGCATGGTGGGACCTTAAAACGTGATTAATAATAACTTGGAAATAGGACAGAAGTAGCTATAGAAGTCAAAATGCCTGTGCAAGTGGATTTAGATGAATGTCCATCAGAGCATGCTCAGGTGCTCAGGTAGCTCTCCATCAAGAGTTCTGTATCTCCCTACTATGTACTCATTCTAATTC
>NW_008341187.1:3402674-3431022 GCF_000622305.1 Nannospalax galili | reverse complement strand
TCTCTCTCTCTCTCTCTCTCTCCCTCCCTCCCTCCCTCCCTCCCTCTCTCCACTTTACAGGGCTATGAATGAGCAGCATCACCAATCTTCTCAAAGGTTATCTCTCCAGCTCTGTGATTTGATGACCCATCCACCATGGTCAAACATTTTGATGCTAACAAAAGAACACAGGACTACACTTTTTCTACTTATTTATTTACTTTGGTCTTATTGAGACACTGTCTCCCTGTAGCTCCAGCAGACCTGGAACTCGAGATGTAGACCAGGCTAGTCTCAATCTCACAGAGATCCTCCTGCCTCTGCCTCCTGATTGCTGAGATTAAAGGCATTCAACATCACCAGGCCCAGCACATGTGGAGTCCTGGCTGGCCTCTAATGTTGTGATCCTCCTGCCTCTGCCTCTTCAGCATATCCTGCTGGCGTGCACCACAACCAGCAACACATTTTTAAAAAATTAATTATACAGCTTTTTTGTGCTGTAGCAACCAATTAGTTTGGGACAATTGCCTGTTTGGTGAGATTTATCTTATATTGGTATATGGGATGAACTTAGTAAATGGCAACCACACTGTATTGGCTACTTTTCTGTTGCTGGGATAAGACATCATGATCAAGGCCACTTATAGAAGGAAGAGTTTATTTGGCTTACTCTCCCATAGGGGCAAGAGTCCATAATGACAGAGGAGGGTGGCAGAGGTGGCCCCAGCAGAAGCCAGGCACTCACATCTTCAAGCAGGCATAGGAAGCAGAGAGACTGGAAATCTACCAAGGCTTGAGAACTCTCAAAGCCCACCCCTAGTGACGTGTTTCCACCAGCACCTCCTAAAATCTTCTAGAACAGTGCCACCAACTGAGGAAAAATGTCCAAATACTTGGAGCCTATGGGGGACATTCTCATTCAAACCACCACACACATGCAGCACTAAGCTGAAGGCTGAACACGGATAGATACAACCTTTGTAATTCACACAGTCATATCTCCTATATGAGATGAGCAGGCCTTAGAGAGCACAAGCAAACACAGCAAATACAGATTTTATTCCCTGGACCAGGAGCAGGGACGCTTCTGCACACAGAGGCCTGGCAGTATTTTGCACTTATAGGACTCCTTTGCATACTGTCTAGAAAATTCTGCCTGGTGCCCTGCGCCTTCCAAATGGTGATACAATGCATTATTATAATACAAGGACATATAATAAATTCCTTCTCCACAAGCTCACAGATCATATCCTGCCTCAGGGAACAATGGCACAGCACATTTATCATTGCTGCAGCCATAACTGTCACTCAGGATTCCACAGTGCCGTATTCTTTACTTTTGCTTTAAATTTGTGGTTAATTTGAAATCACACTTCCCTTTTGTTATCGTTGCCTCTCCTCCGGGGATCTTATCAGTCTGTGTTTATGTATAATAAAGATAGGGAATCTTATTTTCTGAGCAATAGACGGTAACATTTATCATGGAGAGGAATGAGGACCTAAAGCTGAAAAAGAGATTGAACCCTGGTTGAAATACAGGCTGAGACTTTGGTGGGCCTTACTAAATACACACCCTGCCAGAGGCAAGCAAGGGAATTTTTTTATTATGTTGCAAAGGGAGGACGATGAAAGACAGAAAGCAGGAAAATGTCGCATAATGCCTGTAGCTTTCTAAAACATTTTCAAGCCTGAACTAACAAAATTCTTGGTGTGACTGGGAGATTCGTGGAAACTTATAAAAAGGTATATTTTTGATCCAGGTCTGTAAGGAAAACAAAGAGAAAGAAAGTCAGCCCTGATCATATTAACTATGTCATTTTATTTTCTGTATTCTGGTGTCTTGATACCTAGGATCTTGCTGGATGCAGACAGACTGTCTCTTCCAGAGCCAGACAAACCCAGAGAAGCAGAGTCACACACTCATTAGTATGGTTTTCTGAAGCAAGCCAACTGATCCAGAGTCCATTCCCCAAACTCCCCTATCATCAGGCTCTCACACTCTGGGTCACTATCTACCTGGACACCTGTACCTAGTCATGTCTGAACCAAGAACTAGATAGCCAATGACAGCCACCATGACCAATAACCCGATGAACCCCACTTACCCAGCCTTGTCTGCTTCTCCCCACAGAAACCTCATCAGGGTCTCTCACACAAGTTTCCCCTTTCTCTCTGCCTTCTGACCTCCATGCTTGCTCACATGCCTCCGGGTAGCATCGCCCACCCTTGTAGGCACTTGGCTAAAACAGTATCTTTTCCCTGACAATCATTCTCTGAATAGTTGGCTTTTCTGTACCTCAAATTTTTAAATATTTTATTTATTATTTTATTGTTATGTATATGAGTGTATTGCCTGCATGTTATGTAAGTGCGCTTGTCACATGCAATGCCCAAGGAGGTCAGAAGAGGGTGTCAGATCCCCTGGAACTGAAGTTAGAGATGATTGTCAGCTGCCATGTGAGTACTGGGAATCGAACCCATGTCCTCTGCAAAAGCACCCCGTGCTCTTAACCTTTGAGCCATCTCTCCAGCCCCGTGTACCTCAAATTTTATAGTAATACAATGAAAAAATGCTAGTGAAAATAGCCCAGAGAAAAGCAGGTGGAAATGTGTTGAACGCGATGGACACTGTAAGGAATGCTCTGAATTCTAAGACATAGGAGCTAGGATAGGCTGAGCCACATTTATTCTCATCTCTAAAGGGGCACAAAGGCCCTCCCTGGTTCAAAAGGGTGTACCTTTGCTTGTCCCTTTATACCACCTCTCTCCCTTTTTGGCCTGTGTGTATGAATGAATCCAAATATACACATGCAGTAGAAATCATACTTTAATTGATCCTTTCCAAGGCTACTGCTCTGTAGTAGACTTTCTCTTGAAATTCTGTGCAAGAGTACATAATCATAGCTTGACCACTCAGGGGGAAACAACTAACAGCACAGAGCAACGTGTTGCTAAGTATAGTGCTCGTAGGTTAGCCTATGTGCAATAGATGCACTAGCTATTTCCTGATGTCGTCTGCATACAGTGGTATGGATGTGTCTCATCATAAGTCAAAGAGCATCTATAGTAGGCCAACATCTTAGAGCTCTCAAACAGAGTCTGACTCTTTAATCCTATGTATTTATTCAAGTTTGGTTTGAAATGAGTAATCAGTAAAGACTGCAGCATTTGATTTTAAGACAATTTGTCTTGTTAGTAATAAGAACACACCTTATAAAATAGACTTTATATATGAGAAGAACTACAAAAAGACAGCATGGAAACATTCACCCTTCCAAAATCCTAACATCTAGGCAAATGCTTTAGCTGTTATACATTCCTCATACACACCTCAAAGCTTTTTAAAAATGGAAAACTCTAGCTCACTAAGCTGCTTTAAATTCCTTTTATACATACCTCAGAGCTTTAAAAGATCCAAAAATCAATATTAAAAATTATGAGGATGATAAATCTAGAGTTCTAAATCATTTAGAAATTTGGATAACTCTGATAACAGTTATATATGACAGAAATTATCTTCATTTCCCATTTTTAAATGAATTGAAATTTAGGATAACCACAATTATGCTAAATTTACTGATCCATTGCAAAATAAAAATAGGCAACCAAATACAAATTTGGGCTCTAACGAGAAGAATTACACTATACTTGAAGCTACAATACTCTGTAACCATACATGCATACAAATACATTTATGCACACTCAATTTTTTCTAATTTTAAAGAAATGTGTAGATGTGACAAGGGAACTAAGAATATAGGAAAACAAATCATGGAGAACTGAAAATGATGAACACGTGAGCATTTGTTCTTGTAAGCAGTCATTAGTGGTAATCCATTTAAATAGATGGAAACACTTGGTTTATTTTTATTTAGCAAGCCAAAGTTTTCTGGGGTATTTTATTCAAATGAAGTGAGTTATTCAGGTTTGTAAAATGTAAAGATTCTCGAAAGCAAAGGTGATGTAGGTTGTATGTAATGGCTCATGCCTGTCATACCTGTAATGCTAGGAGTCAGGAAACTAATGCAGGAGAATCACTGAGTTCAAGGTCAGCCCAGGCTACATAGTGATTTCCAGGCCAGCTTGAACTACAGAGTGAGACCCTATCTCAAAAAAAAATTTCAAATTAAAGATTCTGAAGGTTCTTGACTTAGTTTTCAAAACATGCCTCCATGTATGTTGGTTACGGATGTCAGCAGGAATTAAAAAGCTCTTCAGTTTTCATTTCTGTACTCTGGGCATTGATGGTTATCCTAGCTTGCTTCTTTGTTGCTGTGAGAAACATTGTAACCAAAAGCAAATTGGGGAGGAAAGGGGAAAGTCTAGTTATGAACTCAAAGCAAGAAACTGGAGGTGGAGCTGAAGAAGAGACCATGGAGGAATGCTGCTTACTGCTTGCTATCCCTGACCTGCTCAGCAATCTTTCTTACATAGCCCAGGCCCACTTGCCCAAGGATGGACACAGTGGGATGGACACACCTATATCAATTATCAATCAAGAAAATGCCTCGCAGACATGCCCACCATGTCTGGTGGAGGTAATTCCTCAACTGAGATGCCTTCTTCCCACGTATGTCTAGAGACAAAACAACAAAGGAAGCAATATAAAGAATAAAATGTTAATAATTATCATCAAATGCTAAGGGCCCTCCAGAGGGTGGGTATTATACAAATTAATACGACAATCTCTAATTATAATACATCAGAGGATTTTCTTGTGCACTGAATCCACCCAGACATGTAGAACTTGAGTTGGTTTCTGTACTTTGAAAGTCATAAAAATGTACTTTTTAGAAATTCTGCTTTAGATTTTGTACTATAGTGCATGTGTGTGTGTGTGTGTGCACTGTGCACGCACATGCACAACAATAATAATCAAAGAAGATGTCATGAAATTGAGGGGGGGGCATAGGAAGAGTTGGAGAGGGAGGGGGGTAGGAATAATGTAAATATAATACTAATATATGAAATTCTCACAAGATAAAAAAATTTAATTCTACTTTTTATATGAGATCACAGTAAATAAATCTGAAGTTTCTCAAATAAATTAGTTCTTTCAAAGTAACTGGAGACCAGTGTGCAATTAGTTATGAGCTCACAATTATAAAGCATAATTGAAAGGAAAATGAGTTAGAAAGTCAAAACTCTGTCTTCACAAGGAAGTAGTTAAAGGTTCTGGTCACTTTCACAACCTGAAGCATATTAAGCACATTGAAGTCATCTTTGCTATCTGACAGTCAGGTTCCACCTGGGATGAGGAAGTGATTTGCATTCCTCCTTTCCTGAATTCCCAACAGTTTGAAAGCTTCATCACTCCTTCCTCCCTAAAAGGAACTTAAGGCTTCCAGCATGCTCCTCCCAATGAACAAATAGTTTTCAGGCTTGAGAGAATAGCCATGTGTCCTCAACTGTGAGCAGCTCAAAACCATCTTCAATTCTCTCTGAAATGTCCTTTAAGCTGTCCAGTTAAAGGGCAGCTGAAGAAGCTTCTGCAGGGGAAAGCAGTAAATAAAGATGCTGATATAATAGTAAAGTCCATTGCTGAGGCAAAAATATTTTACCAAAGCTCAAAGTAGCCAGGAAATTAAACACAAAGCTAATCAGATCATCTTCATATGATGTCATTTTTTGAGTGATTTAAAGGAAGGTTCTTCCATAGTTCCCTCTGGACAATTAATTCCTGCTCTGGATTCTTTAGGTCCTGATATTTGGATTTAGCTTTGGCTGCTTTAATGATTTGCTTGCTTTGGTCTTCGCGCCTTATTTTGTTTGTTGTCTCTGCACTTCCCAGAAATTTTCATTGCCATATTAAATTTATGAGATTAAAAGGATAAGACATACAGCCTCAAAAAGACATGGACAGAATAGAGGCAAAGGACACTCCTGTTTCTTAGCCATGAAAAATGAAAAGCATGCAGAATAATCAATACAGTCAAAAGAAATTACTGGAAGGTCAAGGTCAAAGAATGATTAGTGAATCCTGGGAGGCATCTACAGAAACAAAAATAGCATGAAAATAATAGACCAAGGCTAGTGTCAGCTGACAAGCCACAGAATGAAAAGCAGAGGCCCTTGTCAAAAAGATATCAATGAAAATCATGTAAGAAAACCTGCTCATTTGCCAGATGAGAACTCTGCAGCTTAGAAATGGTCAATGACTTGCCCAATGCCATACATAAGTCACACAGGACAAGAACTAGAAGCAATCCGCTTGCTAGTTCCACATCTCTTGTCCTTGCTGTTAAATCATATCCTTAATAACTGAAATTTAGAGCAAAGTATTTGTGTCATATTAGGAAGGAACTTCCTTCAGGACGTGGGAGAAGTAAGGATTCTAAAGAGCACATTCTAGGACTCTCTCTAACACTAAGATGCTGATTATATAGAAAACACAGTTTATAGATTTTCTATATCATTTCAACTTTGTCATATTCTTCTATTATAATGGATCACTTCTTCCCTAGATTACAATGAACTATGAAAAGGAAAAGACAGAAATAAACACCAGCACATGTTGGGACTTGCTATGTGTTACAATGGACCTCTTAAGGAACATTCAATGTGAGAAGCTAAAATGGCAAGTTGTATTTCTAAACTTCACCAACTTATGAAGATACTTATTTAACAGTTGTAGTTAATTGTCCTGGGTTTTTTTCCCCTTTCCAAAAGAAGCTCTCATGTAGCCTAGGTCAGCCTCAAACTCACTATGTAGCCAAAAATGACCAAAAGCTACCAGTCTTCCTGACCCCATCTTCCCAGTGCTAACATTACATAAGTGTACCACCGTTCCTGGTTTATAGAGTGTCAGAGACTGAACCCAGGGCTTTATGCATGCTAGGCAAGCATTCTAACAACTGTACTACATTCCCAGCCCAGTTATCCTGATTAAGTTTTGTGAGTTCCTTGGTGACTGAGCTCTGTTGAAAAAACAGCCAAATATTAAGCTAGAATTGTGTCTGATAGAGGCAAATCCCATGGGTAGAACCCAAAAAAATCACTCTGAGCAAGCTAAATTGCCTGATGAACGAGTCCCAAGTGAGTCTGAATCACTAACCTCCATCCAAAAGGACATAGGAGCAAGCTGTTCACAGATCGCTGAGCCCTGAGCGGCAGGGAGAAAATACCAGCAACTGTATAAGTGACACTTCACCTAGATTCGTGACTTTCTGAAGTTCACGCCAGTTTTTCTCAACTAGGCTGCCATTTATTTTGCCCAGTGTGCTAATGAAGGCACGCTGCTTGCTGGGCTCTAACACTGGACAAACATAATTCATTGCTTTCTTGGTCAACAAGAAATAATCAGCCATAAGAATTACCTACACAAAAATGTGTGTGGGAAAAGGGTGGACTGTAAGTTAAAGCAAAAAGTGTGCCTTAGGCAGAAATCCTGGCAAGCATCCTGTGCTGAGCTATAATAAATCAGAGTGTTTGCTGCTGTTGTTATCATTGTTGTTGTTACTTTGTGAAAATGATGGGTTAGTGCTTCTTAGCAAAAGAAATTACCATGCTTATGGCAGTCTCAAAGGCTTAACAGGACATAGCATGCTTCCCTCACTGTCAGTGGAAAGGTTGCATTGAACTGCAAAGAACCACAAGTTCTCTGAAGTTTGGAGTGGCACTGCTTCCTGTAGAGGAAGAGTAAATGCCAGCAGCCTGCCTCCTCAGTGGGTTCCCAGAAGGGAGCCTATTTAATTTTTTCACCAAAATAATTACATTCATAGTTACAAAAGAAATAACACAGGTCATTTGAGGTGAAGCTTTGGATTTATTCAGCCATTTTTAGGATTCTAAGGATGAACAATAATGCAAGGCTCTTTGGTTGAATACCATCTTAGTATTTCCTTTCTTTTACTTTCACATTCAATGAAGCTTCCTCATTTCCAGTTCTGAAATATGAATATGTCTAGAATCTGTCAATTTTTATTATTTTTATCAGTATATTGTTCCAATCCACTCTACCACTACCTCCTACCCAGACCACTATTTTTCTCCTTGTGCTCATTCCTACAAAAGTTTCCATGAAATCGCTGTGATTTGGGTCACCTCTTGTTTTCCCCACTTGAGCTCTGTGGCTGGCTTAGGTGGAGTCTGCCATGAGTCTTAGCTGGAGACAGTGTCTCCCTGAACCTACCCTTCTCATAACTGACACAGAGAACACGCCAAGGCAAATCATGCAAGCACTTCTATCTGCTCAGGTCACATCCATATACTATTATCCAAGCTAGTCACATGACCAAGCCCAATGTCCTGCCCTTAAGGAAGCACACTGCCCTAACAGGATACTCAGGAAGGGTGCCAAAGGTGTAGATGCAAGGTTAGAAACAGAGTAATATCCCAAACCAGAGAGAACTTTTCAGTGAACACGTTGTTCCCTTCCTAGTGCTCTTTAGTGGCTTCACTGTTGTGTAATACATGTGCCCTATCCATCCCTAGGAGGACAGACCATGCTTGCTAATCCATCCTTGTTTCTTACCATCTTCTTCCTCCATTTCCAAGCTCTAGTCATATTACACTTTTTTTCCAAAATTAGATATTTGATCACAAAATTCTCTCTGCCTAGAATCAATTTCCTTCCCCTTTCCTTCATTTAAATTCAGATCTGAAAGATGTTTCTTCACCAGAAAAAAATTCCCGTGGTCAACAAGATTGGATCAAATACACTCTTAATGTACAGTAGTCTCCACAAAACCGCAACCAACAGGCTATTTGTAGATACATAGATGGCAGAGGATTTATTTGACTCATACATTTATGAAGGCTGAGAAGTCTCAGGACAGTCAGTTTTCAAATTGGAAAATGAAAGAAGTCGTACGGTGGGTCAGTCCAACTCCAAAGTCCTTAGAACTAAGGAAGCCAGCCTTGCTCTAAGGCTGAAGGCCTGATAAGCACATGATTGATGGTGCAAGCTTACAGATCTGCTGTGAACGTTTTGGGTCCAGAATGTAGACAAACCTGTTTGTGTCTTTCTACAAATGTTGGAATTTATTGAATAACACTAAATTCACAAGATATGGCAGTTTAATGGGCAGCAATTTGGCAGATAGCTGCACTTTCTTTGATATCATAGCTAACAAAATATTCCAGTTTTAATTACTAATGTTAACTCTCAGTTCTCACATTACACATTATAATACATATATAGTTACATACATAATACAATATAATATATAATACAATACAAATACATATATGTCTGTCTGTATGTATATGCTCATATACAGGGTTAAGAGTCCTTAGCAAGAGGTTTCAGAGACCTGAGAAGCAGAGAAAAAAATAGAGATACACTAGCTTGTGGGGTGTAATACTAAAGAGAGTTGAAGAGCTCTATGGCTGCCTTTGGAGAGACATACCTGCAGGGTAGGAGTAAGGTGAAGCGAAGATTAGGTCAGGATCTAGGAATATAGAGGTATAGCAGGTCCAGCTGGACAACAGGAGGACAGGAAGACTGTAGTTCCAGTAGGTTACATCAACAGCAGGTACTGAGGCGAGCTGAAGCCCCTGGGACAGTTGTGAGTTCTCTGCTTATCAGTCCCTGAAGGATACACTAGTCGGTGGGCCCTCCTCTTTTTATGGAGTCCAGGTTAGAGGCTTGGACCCTTTCCTCAGTTTGGTGTGTGTCATGAATTTTGAATATGTAATTTTGCTAAGTGTTAAGTGGTTAAGTGTTGTGAATCTATATGGTCATATTAGGTTATGAGATACTAAAGAACTAAGCATTCCTTGAATACCTTATCACATACTCTTAGATACATAATGCAATGGTCATTGTATGATGGGATAGTCATATTATGTTGGGTGAAATTATGACCTCACCATTATTTACCTTTGAAAATTAAGCATGACATACAGAGATGCTGTTGGATGTCAAGTTGACAAGAGGTGGACTTGTGATGGCTAATCCTGGGTGACAACTTGACTGGATCTGGGATTAACTGAAATGAGAGAGTCCTTCTTGATTGGATCATCTGAAGCTGCAAGACACACCCTGAATGTGGGTGTTACCTTCTGAGGACAGCCCGTATAAAAGGCCGTGGCAGAAGAGAGCACTTGCTATTTGCCATTTGCCTTCTCTCTCACTGGTGAGTTTGTCTTGCTGCTGTAGACTGAAAACTCACAGATCTTTAGGAATTCATCAGTCTAGATTGGGACTACTGAGACATCCAGCCTCGTGGACTGAGCAACTACTAGATTCTCAGCCTCTCCAGTGTGGTGCAGCCATTGTTGGACTACTCAGACTTCATCCTGTGAGGAAATCTGATAAATCCCTAATGTATAATATTAATATATATCTGATGAATGTATGTAATAATATATATATTCATTCTACCAGTTCTGTTTATTTAGAGAACACTGACTGATACAGATCGTATTCATGTGATTTTTCAGAAATGATTTGAATATACCCTGTGCCCTTATCATATCATATTCACCCTGATAAACTGATGGGGAGGCATCCTTTCTACTTAATGGAATAAACAATTTATCAGTCTGTGCTGCAGAGATGGTGCTAAGTGGATAGTACCATTTGCATGTATGCTGGTTTCAAATTCATCCTCCACCATCAAAATGGAGTCAAAAGCTACTTGTAAAATGGAATATCTCAGGGCAAGGCCCAGTATGTAAAACCACAGTTTTACATAATGAGTGACTTAGAGCAGGACATAGACTGATCTCAATAAGACTGAAGGCCAAGATAACTGGAATTGTTCTAATTGAATTTTTGAAAATTTCATACAGTGTATTTAGATCATATTTAGGCCCTCCTCCCCTATCTGCACCCCTATTATAGCTCCCCCAACAGACTAGATGTGTTCTGTCATATACATTCAAGTCCATCAAGCCAAGTTTGTGTCCCCAAATATCCTTCGGTGTGCATCCATTCACTGGAGCCTGGTTAACCTATCTAGCACGACACACTTAAAGAAAACCAACTCAGAATGGAGAGATGGCTCACTGATGTACTGACTGCTCTTGCAGAGGATCCAGGTTCGATTCCCAATGCCCACATGGTGGTTAACAACCATCCATAACTCCCATTCCAGGGTATTTAATGCCTCTTCTGACATCCGTGGGCACTGCATGACACAGGGGCACTTACACACATGTAGGAAATATACTCATACACAGAAAATAAAATTAATAAATAAAAAAGAAAACGAGTTCTCCCCCTCCTACTAGTTATTAGCTGCGAATAGTTCTTGAGCTAAGTTTCAGGATTCTTGCACACTTACCCACTTCTATACTGGGAGTTTGTCTGGTTTGAGTTTACATAAGTCTTGTGCATGCTGTTACTATTGTTTTAAGTTTATTCAACTAACTTCTCAGCTGTCTAGAAAACTCTGTTTCCTTGTGGCCATAAATTATCCCTGGCTCTTAGAATTTTTCCACCCCTCTCTTGAATTGTTGCCTGAGTCCAGAGTGGCAGAGGTTTGATATAGGTGTCTTATTCAAGGATAAGCACTCTGAAGTCCCTTATTCTCTGATCTTTGGTCAGTTGTGGCTTTCTGATTTAATTACCAGCTGTTGCATAAGGAAGCTTCACTGGTGAGTTGAGAGATGCATTAATGTTATTTCTACCCTCTATTCAACAATGTTCCCTGAGCCTTAGATGTACAGATTGCATTGTAGATGTGTCACTTAGGGCTGAGCAACTCATAGACATATATTCTCTGCATTTGACCAGTTGTGGAACTTTGTAATAGTCTCCATCTGCTGCAAAAAGAATATTCATTGATGAGTAGTGAGAGGTATATTTGTCTATAATATAAGGATAAAAATTTAAAATACAGCAGAAAATTAAGTTAGTCTAGGAATGTGACAAAAGCAGGTTTTTCTCTAGGATCTAGGGTCTCTCCAGCCATGTGTATTTGGTTGTTTACAGTACCACACATGAACTAATAAGGACAATTAGCACGACATAGGTCCAATTGATTACATACACTCAAGATAAAAGTGCTACTACTGTACAGCAGAGATTAATTGCCAGTTCAGTCATTCTTGCAGTTCATATTCTTTATAGCTGGATAAGATCAATGATTGGTTTTCTCCCATGGCAATTTGCATAGCATCTGCTGATACTACGGGAGCTAGTATTCAGGGAGGAGGCTTCCAGGTCAGTTCCAACTCAATTTCTCCAAGCACTGAGTCTGAAGTATGTCCTGTTTTCAGCGATAGGGACTTGCCCTTCAGTTCTGGGAGGCAATCAAGGGCTGAGGTGATAGCCTGTGTTATTTTGGGAGTCTCTTGGACTATCCTGATCAACAACTTGAAGAAAGGTTTCCCTTGCCCGACACTGTGATTCTTGTTATATAGCCTTCAGTTATACATACATGCATTCATATATATATATGAATAATATGTGTATTTTTCAGTACACTGTTGAGCTAATACATTTCACTCTGGTTTGTCACATTAGCTAAGTGTTATTTACTTCTCTCACCTATATCTCTTCCTCCCCCACCCCGCCCCTTTTCTCCCATTTTGCCCTTAATGCACTAGTCTCTTACTATCACCCTCCCTCGACCTTCATTTTCCCCTTTGCTCCCATGGTTCTTTTCTATTTTACCAGATCCTCTAGTTACGTCAGATAATCACATCTAAGAATTGAAGCTAAGATCCACAAATGAGAGAGAACATACATTGCTTGTTTTTTTGAGTCTGAGTTATTTCACTTACTATTACAGCTTCCAGCTCCATCCCTTTACCTGAAAATTTCAATTTTCATTGAAATTTTCATTATTTCAAATAATTTTCATTATTTCAATTTTCTTTACAACTGAGTAGAACTTTTTGGGACACATGCAAAGCAGTCCTGAAGGAAAGTTTATAGCTCTAAGCCTCTACATTTAAAAACATCAGAAAGTGCTCAAATAAATAACATAATGCTACAACTCAAGAATCTGGAAAAGCAAGAACAAACAAAACCCAAACATGGAAGATGAAATGAAATTATAAAAATCAGAGCATATATCAATGATACAGAAACAAAGAAAACAATACAAAGAATCAATGAATCTTAAGAGCTGGTTCTTTGAAAAGATAAACAAGATAGACATATTCTTATCCCAGCTAACCAAAAGAAATAAAGAGCAAATAAAAATCATCAAAATCAGAGATAAAATGGGAAACATCACAAATTTCACCAAAGAGATCCAGAACATTCTAAAGGAATGCTTTTAAAACCTATACTCTATTAACTTAGAAAATTTTAAAAAATAGATGAATTTCTAAATTCAATGGGACCACAAAAGTTAAACCAAGAAGACATCCACAACTTAAACAGACCCATAACAAATTGGGAAATTGAAACAGCAATAAAAAGCCTCCTGACTAAAAAAGCCCAGGTCCAGATGGATTCACAGCAGAATTTTACCAGACCTCAAAAGAAGATCTATGGGCTGGAGAGATTGCTCAGTGGCTAAGAACACTGATTGTTCTTGCAGAAGACCCAGGTTTGAATCCCAGCACCCACATGGCAGCTGACAACTGTCCTTAACTCCAGTTCCAGGAGATCTGACAGTCTCTTCTGTTCTCTGTGAGCATTGCGTAACACAGGTTGCACTTACTTACACGTAGGCAATATGCACATACACATAAAATAAAAATAATAAAATACTATTTAAAAAAAAGATTTATAACCAATACTGTTTAAATTAGAAAGATAGAAACACGTTGGAGAGCAAGAGGGCTTGCCTTTGAGCAAGTAGGACCTGGAGACTTAAAGATCAGGCCACAGCCTCTGTTTGTGCTGGAAACTTTGAACACAGAATCTCAGGACCCTGTCTTGTGGAACACTTCCTGACTAGCAGGAGGAAGTTGGTCCGGTTAAAAGTCTACTGCGTTTCTTATTCTAAGAAAAGCATTTTGACTTTCCTGTCCGAAAAAGAAAACATCTTGACCAATAAATCAGCAGACATATGTAAGTAACCCTGAGTAAAAGTTTAAACATCCTACTTTGCAAACAGTCTTTAGCTCACACCAGCTAAAAGTTACATGTCCTGTTTGTTTGTCTGTTTGTTTGTTTTAATCTGCTTAAACCCTGAAGCTTTGTGTGCAACTGCCAACTAGTTCCTTTTTTCCTATATATAAAAACTTGCTGAGTTTTTCATTAAAACGATTTTGCTGCACAAGACACAAATCCCAGAGTCTGACTCTACGCCTCTGATCTCACCTCCCAGAGCGAGACCCTCACAAGGTGGAACCCCCCCTACAGAAACAGAGGGAGAATTCCCAAACTCCTTCTATGGATCCAGGATTACTCTAATCCCTGAACCAGGTAAAGTCACAACAACAACAAAATCTATAGATACATATCCCTAATAAACATAGATGGAAAATTTCTCAACAAAATAGTCCATATAAACACTTATCAAAAGGATCATACACCATGATTAAGTTGGCTTTATTCCAGAGATGCAAAGATGATTCAGTATACATAAGTCAATAAACATAATAAATTGTGTAAATGGACATAAACACAATAATCACATGATCATCTCAATAGATACAGAAAAAGCTTTCGACAAATTCAACATACATTCGTGGTTAACGTCCTAGAAGGAATTGAACTGAAGGGAACATACTGAACAAAATTAAGGCTATATACAGCAAACCCACAGCCAACATCATCTAAATGGAGGAAAACTCAAAGCATTCCCATTAAAATCAGAAACTAGACAAGGCTGTCCATTGTCTTCACTCCTTTTCAATATAGTGCTGGAAGCTCTAGCTAGAGCAAAAAGACAAGAAAAGGAAATTAAAGGGGTAGTAATTAGGAAGTAAGGGGTCAAATTATCTCTATTTGCTGATAATATGTTAAACATAAGAGATCCCAAAAATTACACCAGAAAACCTCTAGAAGCAATTAACACTTCCAGCAAAATGGTAGGGTACAAAATTATTTTACAAAATTCACCAGATTGTCTATATACCAATAACAAGCAATCAGAGAAAGAGTTCATGGACATACTCAAATTCACAATAGTTTCAAACTATCTAGGAATAAGCCTAAACAAAGACATGAAATATTTCTATAAGGAAAACTCTAAGTCTTTGAAGAAAGAGGTTGAGGAAGACAAGAACATGGAAGGACCTCCCATGCTCATGGATTGGTAGAATCAGTATTGTGAAAAGGTCCATCCTACCAAAAGCAATTTATAGATCCAATAAAATTTCAATCAAAATCTGCATGAAATTCTTCATAGAAATAGAAGAAAATCCTGCAAGTCATATGGAATGACAGAAGACCCAGATTGCCAAAGAAAACGTGAGCAAAAAGAGCAATGAAGAAATTACCATATTGGAATTCAAACTATATTATATAGCTGTAGACATAAAAACAGCATGGTGTTGATGCAAAAACAGACACGCAGATCAATGAAACAAAATCAAAGGTGAATGTATGCAATTTAAGCAATCTAATATTTGACAAAGGTGACAATAATACACACTGGAGGGAAGAGCATCTTCAACAAATGGTGCTGGGAAAACTGGATATCCAAGTGTAGAAAAATGAGATTAGACCCATATCTATCACCCTGAAAAACAGTCAATTCCAAATGGATCAAAGATTTAAATGACGCATGTGCAAACATCTAAGTGTTAGTAGTATTAAAAATGAGCCTGTAGGAAACAGTATATTTTAAAATGAAATTGAGAATTTTTTTAAAGGTTAAAAACTCATTTGATTTTATGTCTTACAGGGTTTATACTCAGTTCGATATTGTATAACTGTATTGATTCAACTGTGAACCTAAAAATTTACAGCCACATTTGAAAGAGATGTATCTCTGCTCTGGGAATGCTTCTTCTAATCATGTGGTTATTAAATAAATTTTTTTAAAAAGATCCGAATAGGAAACCTGAAATTCTGAAACTGTTAGAAGAAAACATAGGCAGTGCCCTACAAGATACAGGTGTAGGAAAAGATTTTCTAAATCAGACGTCAGTTGCTCAGGAATTAAGGTCAATAATTAACAAATGGGACCTCATTAAACTAAAAAGCTTTTATACAACAAAGGAAACAACTAATTGGGTGAAGAGGAAGCCCACAGAGTGGGATAAAATCTTTACCAGCTATACATCTGATAGAGGATTAATATCTAGTATATACAGAGAACTCAAAAAACAAAGATTAAAAAAAAAACAAATGGCCCAATTAAAAAATGGGCTATGGGTTTGAACAGAAAGTTCTCAAAAAAAGAAATAAAAACAGCTAAGTATATGTTTAAAAGTATTGAATATGCTTAGTAATCAGGGAAATGCAAATTAAAACTTCTGACTACAATCAGAATGGCTAAGATCAAGAGAACAAATGACAACAAATGCTGGTGAGGATGTGAGGAAAAGGGAATGCTCGTTCACTGCTGATGGGATTGCAAACCGGTGCAACCACTATGGAAATCAGTGTATAGAGCTCTTAAATTTAAAACTAAAAATAAATCTACCGCATTATCCAGTTTTACCATTCTTTGCATATGCCCGAAGGACTCTACATGTTACTGCAGGAGTTCTTGCTCAGCCATGTTCCTTGCTACTTTTTTCACAATAGCTAAGAAACTAAAACAATTTAAATGTCCCTCAGCTCATGAATAGATAATAATGGGAATTCTTATGTCTAAGCAAATAGATAATAACGGGAATTCTTATGTCTAAGCAAAGCACTGTGGCTTGACCCAAAGTTTATGCTTTGAAAACCTGATCATTGTGTAATATTAGGAAGTGGGACCTAGTTGGGGCCAGTTACTTACAAAAAGAATGAATCTGGCCCCTTTGACCTCCTCTCTCTCTCTCTTGCCTTTCCATCTTTTATCAGGGAGCAACATATCAAGGAGCACTGACCAGACAACAGAACCCCCAATCTCAGACATCCCAGCCCCTAGAACAATAAGCAAAAGTTTCTTTTTATTTAATTACCAAGGCTGTGGTTTTCTGATACAGGAGTACAACATAGATGGAAACAGTGCCCCAGTTCCAGAAGGAAAGAGAGAGAGAAGTTGCCAGGGCATCCACAAAGTGCTTGAAGCTAGATATTTCTCATTCAGTCTACTGCTTCAAATATCAGTCTCTTCTGAAAACAGACACATGTAGAAATAACACTTTATCTGGGTCTCCCTTACACCAGACAAATCAATACTTAAAACTAACCACCCTATTGAATCACAATTATAATTTATTTATGCTTTGAGTCTCTTGTCATCATTGCTGATATGTAAACTTCATGGTTGTAGAAATGTTTATTGTAAGAAGTTTGTTATTTTCACATTTTTAATGTTTTCTCACAATACCCAGAGCACAGAAACATAGGCTGAATTAAGGCAGTAAAGTGGCATTATAGATAAAAGCATAAATACAGATAGGTGGATATCAGTTTTGATTTCTATGCTCCCATAGATAAAACTATATGCCTTTTTTTTTCTTTAATGGTCTTTCCCTTCATTTTACCCTTTAAACACTCCCTATAGAGTGAAACAGAAGCCTGTGTTTAAACCCCTCTCTGCCATTTCCTATCTGTTTAAGATGAAATTTAGTCTTGCTATCCCTTTATTCATCTTCAAAATATTATTTCATTCTTTCAGGATTGGGATTTTAAATAAAATATGTATGAACAAATACACAAGCAGTTGTTTTGCTCTCTGTTCTTACCCTCTGGCCTAAAACTTGGCCTGCATATCCATATTTCTACTGCACAGTTCCCCTGATTTGATAGCGTCTATACATAAGCAAATCTATCAACTTTTATTGAAACTCACAAGCCATACTAACATCGTATTCAGTTAGCTTTTCAGCAATTTCAGTTTCCAAATCTGGAATATGTGGTCCATTCGGGCCTGCTCTGGCCACTTTGCCCTGTCCTCAGCTTCATCATACAGAACCCTTTTGCTGTTCTTTTCTAGCCTCTCTCCAGTCTCTTGGCCCTGGCTCTAGCTCCCTGGCTCCTGCCACCTCTCTTGGTCTTTGCTGGTAACTCCGTGCTCTGGTCACTGCAATCCAACATCTTGTCTCACCATACTTGCACATTTAGAACAAGTCTCTAATCAAAAGTCCTCAGGGATGAGCAAACACCAGATGACAAAGTAGTACATGCCTCATGCTGACAGCTTTACTTTTTAAAAAGTTTTTATAAACAGAATCAAACTACAGGAAGAATACAGGATATAGGTGCTATAGTTACTGTGATAGCAGTAGGAATTAGGAACCCTGCAGAAAATGCCAAGCTTGGAGGCTGGAGAGATGGCTCAGGGCTTAAAATAAAACCAAACATTAGGACTGGTCTTCAGAGTATTTTAAGCTTTAGCTCAACACTATCTTTCTGGACGTTTTTCTTATCACTCCCCATGTTGCAATCAAATTCTACATTTTTTTTCTGTCTCCATGTGTGTGAGAATGACCTCCTGTCTGCATTATGTGTGTAAGACTCCTCAGTTTCCACAAAGACAGACCAACCTTACTCTCTGGCTTGTGTTCTCCATACTATTTTTTTATATATATGAGACTTGTTATGCCTTCATGTGTGTAAGTGTACCCTCTTCATGCAGTGCCCTCAGAGGACAGAAGAGAGAATTGGATCCCCTGGAACTGGAGTTACAGGCAGTTGTTAGCCACCATGTGGGTGCTGGGATTAGAACCCAGGTCATCTGCAAGAACCACCAGTGCTCTTAACTGCTGAGCCATCTCTCCAGCAACCCCCCATACCATTTTCATAAGTCTTCAATAAACAATTCAGTTTATTTTCACTTTAGGTGCTCACAAGAAAGAAAAGCTTCAAGTCTTTGCTCTCTAACATCTATTGAGTGTGAAAGAAGAGAATATTTTCCTTCACTACCTTAAAAGTTCTCCTCTGAGAATATCTACTGATTCACACCTAGATGACTTGCATAGAATATTTTCTATCTTCTACCTATCTTAGTCTATCCATCAGGAAGCAGGTCCCTGGGATCAGCCTCTGTACTTAACTCATAATATCCTAAAAACAAAGCATAGATAGGCCTAACCCCATTGTTAATTAAGTTTAATTTTGTGTTTTAATAACAGTTTACTGAAGTCTAACATGTCAATAAAAATACACATTTTACCTAATGTACCGTGAAGGACAAGAAAGAAAATTCACATGGTAGCAACAACTACTCAAAACTTCTTCTTTCCCTCAAAGTCCTTTCACTCAGATAGTCCTTTTATCCTCTGTTGCCTTTTAAAACCCTTCTTTGTTTTCCTGAGAGATAATTTATGTTTTTACATTTATTATGTTTGCTTTAATCTGCAAATCAAAAGCCTAACATACAAGCCTGTACCATGGTGGCATCACTCCTCTCTTCAAAGAAAATTATCAGAGTATCTATCTAACAAAATGAGGGGGAGGAAAATTATACTGCAAAGAAGAAAACAACCTTTTCATACTAATGTTCATCCTTCAAAGATAGTTTTAATGTCATGTCCTTCAGGAAGCTTTCCCACTTCATCTAAAAGGACATGTTTCTCCCATTTGATCCCCTGTGTAGTGGGTAGTAAAATTATATGGAGAATTCTTACTGTATAACCTACATTGAGGAGAAACATCTACACTAGGTTTGGCACCCAACTAAACGCTGCATTAGCTCATATTTCTACTGTTCAGGAAAAGTCTTCAAAGATAACAAAAGAACCTTCAGTGTGAGACTACACTGTGACAGACCATGCCAAAGAAATTTTGCAGTGCATGAAATATAAGTGACAGACACTAGCATGTTCCCCCTGCTCAGTTCTCTTGATGTCTAAACCTGTTAGATTAGACATGACTTTAAAAGGTGGTTTTACTTCAAGTGATAGTCTCATCTCTAGCTTAAAATGTACCAGTCAGAGGCCGAGTGTGGTGGCACAAACCTTTAATCCCAGCACTCAAGAGGTAGGGTAAGTGATTATCTATGAGACTGAGGCCAACATGGGAAGAGCTACATAGTAAGTTCCAGGCCAGCTGGGGCAACATAGTGAGACACTGAAAAAAAGCAAACAAGAAATTTATAAGTCTAGTAGTCCTGGCAAAATAATATAATGCAATACGATATTATTTTGGAGAATTAGAAGCCTAAATCATTTTTATGACTTGAACCAGATACCAATATTTCACATGCAGTGATGCAATTCCATGCCACAAGTTTATTTATATACAGTCACTCCAGACTCAAATAATTGGAACAGGGTTTTCATGAGGCAGAACCCAGCTAACAGCTCAGAACAAGGGAATATTTTACTCTCCAAATGCACTGATGATAAATTATCACACTTCTTCATCTTTTGCCAAAAGAAGGTTCTAAAACTTTAATATGTATCACAAAATATTCCCAAGGAACTGATGATAAAAACACACCCATTATGGTAATAGACCCAAACACAGAAAAATTACTAAGGGAAATTGCATCTGGGTAAGCTATCCCAGATGGCCCTCTTGATGAGCAACCTATAATTCTTCATACACACTTATGGTCACAGGATCCTCAGGCCCAGAGAGTGGCTACGGCTCTGCAGTGCCATGTAATCTTGCCTCTGCTGCCATGGCACAAAGCACACACCTTAACATCTTCCACTGCTCATCCTGGCATAAGTTATTATGTCTGATTGAAAGTTGATGGTGTAGAAATGACTAAGAATCATCTAACTTGAGTCAGTAAGGATTCTCATTTATTCACACCCTGTACAGTTCAGGATAACAGCAAGTTAGTCATTGCTATGTGCATTTTCAACTTTAAAAGTCAGAGTCAGGTAGGCCCCTAAATTCATTCAAGTGCATTCTTCTGTTCTTTGTGATTACAGGAAGTTCCTGTCTTCAAGTCAAATGTCCCCAACAGAAGTCTGCAGAAAAAAATGATATGGCAAAATTTGACTTTTACTTCTGTTTCCAACAATACGGCAAGTTATATACTTTGAACAACTTTCCTGATTAAGATAGATAAAATATTTTCCTAGTAATCATGCTAAATGCATCACTGGGATCTCACACACACACACACACACACACACACACACACACACACACACGAATAAATAAGCAATACCCAAATCTTAAAGATTAGGTGACCTGGTGACTCTGGGGTATACATATACCAACTGTAGTTTTTCCTGGAGGATTTCTGTTGCACTAATGTGACCTTGAATTTCCGATTTCAGTTGCTTACTACATAGGGAACTATGGGAAAATTTCAAGGCCTGCAAGAGATGGAGGAGACTCCTGCATAAAGTGAGAACCCAGTGTTGCCAAATAGAAAAGTAAAGGAATTTGTGTGCCTTGTCTACTTGACAATCTAAGACCTTAACATGGTCTTCAAATAGACTTTTGTCCCCAATTCATCAATGGATTTCGGCCCTCTCCTGTCCATTACAGCACAATTCACAACAGTCAACTGATGGAAACAACCTAAGTTGAAACTGAATTGCCACCGATGGGCAAGTGGATAAAAGAACTACATTAAATACAATGTTTTTCAGCCCTAAGAAAGAAGGTCTTGCCATTTCTGACCACTAGGTGAATATAAGACGTTTTGTTTGGGGAACTAAGATAGAAACAAGAATAACAATATGTATAATCCTGCTAATATGTGAAATCGGAACTTTCAAATGTATCAAAACAGAAAATGAAACTGTAGTAATCTAGGCTGGGGAGAGAAAATGGGGAGAGGAACGCCTGAAGATACAAAGAGGCAGACCTCAGCAATAGGCTCTTCTCTTCAACTTCTGGGAGGCATCAAGGGCTATGGCAATACCCTATATTATTTCAGCCATCTCCTGGACCACCCTGACCAGTACCTCAAAGGGAGGTTTCCTGTGCTTGGCATTGTGATTAAGTATTATTTATCTCTTTCCTCTCTCCCACTGTATAATCCTCTCTCCTCTCTCCCCAATTAGACTACCCCCATTTTCCCCATTTCCCCCTTGATACTGCCTGTGTCATACTACCCCTCTCCCTCAAGCTCCTCTTCCTCTCCTCCCCCCATGGTCCCTTTTCTGTTTTCCTGAATTCTGCAATTACTGTAGGCTATATACTCACATCTAAGGATTTGGAGCTAGGATCCACTAAAAAAGAAAAGGCATCCATCACTTGTTTTTCTGAATCTGTGTTGTCACTCAGTATAACAGTTTATAATTCTGGCCATTTACCTGAAAAATCTCATTATTTTGTCTTTCTTTACCACTAATTAGAGCTCCATTGTGTAAATGTAACACATTTTCATTACCCATTCATCAGTTGAAGGACATTTAGACTGTTTCCCTTTCCTAGCTGTTATGAAAAGAATAACAGCAAATATGGCAGATCTAGTATCCTGCAGTAACATATTGAGTCCTTTGGGTACAGCTGGATCATACGGTAGGCTTATTTTCAGTTTTTTAAGAATTCCATAGTGGCTGCACCGGTTTGCGATTCCATCAGTGAATGAGGGTTTTCCTTTCCCCACATCCTCGTCAGCATCTGGTGCCATTTGTTCTCTTGATCTTAGCCATTCTGACTGGGATAAGATGAAATCTTAAAGTAGTTTTCATTTGTACTTCCCTAATTACCAAGGATGTTAAACACTTGTTAAGGCATTTCATAGCTGTTTTTATTTCTTCTTTTGAGAATTCACGATTTAGATCCATAACCCATTTTTTAATTGGATCATTTGTTTCCTTGGTTCTTTGTTTTTTTGAGTTCTTTGTAAACTCTGGAAATTAATCCATCAGATGTGCAGCTGTCAAAGAGTCTCTCCTACTGTGTGGTTTCCCCTTCACTCACATGATTGTATCCTTTGCTGTGCAAAAGATTTTTAGCTTAATAAGGTTCTATTTGTCATTTGGGCATAAATTCCTGAGGTAATGGAGTCCAATTTTAAAAATCCCTTTCCTACAGCTCTATCTTGTAGGGTTTTGCTTATGTTTTCTTCTAACACTTTCACCCTTTCAGACTTCACATTTAAGTCTTTGATCCATTTGGAGTTGATTTCTGTATATGGTGATAGATATGGGTCTAATTTCATTTTTCTACACATAGAGATCCAGTTTTCCCAGGGCAATTGCTTGAAGATGTTATCATTCCTGCAATGTGTATTTTGACATCTTTGTCAAATATCAGAAGTCTTAAATTGCATGCACTCATGATTGGGTCTTCTATTGTGTTCCATTGATCTGCATCTCTTTTGGGGTCAGTATCACCCACCTTTATTACTATAGCTCTGTAATAGAGTTTGAATCTGGTAATTCATCCAGCATTGTTCTTTGTCTCAGGATTGCTTTGGCTATCCAGGCTCTTTTGTGCTTCCAAATGGAATTTAGAATGGTTTTTTTTCCTATTTTTGTGAAAAATGTCATGGGGATTTTGATTGGGATTTCATTGAGTCTTTAAGTTGCTTTCGCAAGCATCCTCCACAAAGACTATCACTCAGTATCAGAAGGTCCTATGCAAGCTTCCAACAGAGAAAACTTATCAATGGTCCTATCCAGTTGTAAAACCTACAAAACAAAACAATGACAGGCTTGGCCTAGCAAATGACCTCTACTGGTGTAATAGTGGAACTATTTCTTGGGAGTAAACAACAGCTGTCTTGTTTGACTTAAGGCCAGCTCAGTAGAAAGGAATCCATGAAGGATACTGCAAACATAGCCAAGCACACATGTTTGGAGAGATCATAAACCCCACTACTGTCACTTTCCCAGACCAACAAAATTTCTTGCTATATTATAAATACTTATCCTTATAGTCACAGAAAAGTGTAACCCTCATCACTCAGGAAAGAAGTTCCACAACTAGTCAAATGAAGAGTGGTGATTGAGGAGTTCCTAGTTCTTACTGACACATCTACAGTGCAACCTCTTCACCTAAGGCTCAGGGACCATCATGGAAGGAGGGAAGGCAAAGTTGTAAGAACCAGAGGGATGAGATACCTGCTGCTGGTTAATGCATCCATTCTAGATATAATAGGGCAACTATTTCAATAGCCATAAAATCCCACAGTGTGATAGCTTAACAAGATTTATATGACGGCAAAACTAGTTGACACGACAATTTGATGAGGAAAATTTCATGGGGTCCCACCTCATGATGAAGATGTCTAGGCAACCAATGGACACTGAGGGAGAAAAAAATCAGTTTTCTCCCTGAGATGTTATCTAATCCCAGGTGGTCATCCCTAAACACATGTAAACACAAGCACCACTAATTAACGCCAGTAATGGACTCAGTGTGTTTATAATATGTGTGTAACAATAATAATCAAAGAGAAGGACATTGTGAAGAAAAGGAAGGGACATGGGAGGAGTTGGAGTGGGGACTTGAAGGGATAGAAATAATTCAAATACAATACTCATATGAAATTCTCAAAAAAGTGAAAAACAAAAAAATAAAGCAATTATCAGCATATTATGAAAAAATTAGAAGACATATGAAATGAACAGGTCTAAAGATCTAAACCCCATGAGAAACGCACGTACAGTGTCTGAACATTAGTGCATATGTATACCTGGGGGCTGCTTCGCAAGGAACAGACAGAAGAGACCTCCCTTTGAGTGACTGGTGAGAGTGTTCCAGGAGACTCCCAAAATAACACAGACTACTGCCAAAGCTCTTGGTTACCTCCCAGAACTAGTATATAAGACTCTACTGCTGAAGACAGGATATACTTCGGATACAGGACTTTCGAGCAGGAACTGACCTGGAAGCCTTCTACCTGAAGTTTAGCTCTCATAATGCTAGATGATAATTTGCAAACTGCCAAGGGAGAAAAACAATCAATGGTCCAACCTAGCCTTAAAGCATAATAACCATGATGACCAGCACAAAAAATTACCTGTATTGGCACAGTAGTGGCACTGCTATCTGGGGAATCAATCAACAGCTTATCAAATTGTACTTAAAGCCCTCTCAATCAGAGTGAACTCATGAGTGGCACTGTAAACCCAGTCAAATACACATGGCAGGAGAAGGCATAGATCCTAGAGAAAACCCTATCTTTCATATCTCTAGACAAATGAAATTTCTTACCATATGCTAAATATGGATCCTTATATTTACAGGCAGGCATACCTCACACAACTATTCAAAGAAGCTTCTTTTTGCAACAGAGAGAGGCTGCTGCAGAATTCCACAACTGGTCAGACACAGAGAATATATGTATGAGAGATGCCAAGTACTAGGTAATACATCTACAGTTGAACCTCTGCACTGAAGGCTCATGGAACATAGAGGGGTAGAGAGAAAACGAATGTAACCTTCAACTCTCACTGGTAAACCTTCCTTATACAACAGAATGAGATGCACACAGAAGACCACAACTGGCCAAGTTTTAAAGAATGACAGACTGCAGAGTATGCGTCCTTGGATGGTACTGCTATATTGAACCTCACCCACCCATGGCTCAAGGACCATTGTGGAAGAGGGGGCAGAAAGATTGTAAGAGTCAGGGTAAGTTCATGACCACAGGGACTCAGAGGTTTTCAGGTCACTGGAAGTTTGTGCATGTGAACTTGTGACAATGGTGGCATCAAGCACAGGACCCATGGAAACTCAATTAAACAAGGATGGGAGAGAAATAGGTGGTGGGCCAGTCCTAGACTAAGTACTATTGGGGACCGATTTCTATTGTATGAGGGAGAGTATGCCTTACATTGGGTCTCTAGATGGTCTGACTAGACTCTAGGGGATGAATTAAAACTGAAGGACATCTGGGTACAAATGCTTGACTGGATAAGACTTAACATGTATGGCATAATACTTGAGGTCTGGTAGGGAGATGGGGGAGCACGGGATGAGGGAGGGAGTCTAAATTTGATTTAGAACTGTTGTGTGAATTTAAAAAAAACACAGTGAAAAAAAATTTTTTAAAGATCTGATTACAACCTGACACTATAGGTAATGGAGCTGTACTTGCCACAAAACTTTAAAAACACATAACTATGTGGATTAACCAATACTTTAGTAACTTTTCATCACTGTGATAAAATACTAGAGAAAAACAACTTATGGTTTATTTGAAGTTTTAGTGCAGAAGTTTTAGTACACAGTTGGCCTGCTCCATTGCTCTGGGCTTGAGTTAAAGAACACCGTGGTGGCAGGAGTGTGGTAGAGTAAAGCTGTTCACCTCATGTCAGCTGCACTGGAGGGGGCTGAGGAAAAGATACACCCTTCAAAGTCATGACCCTGTCATCTTCTTTCTCTAGCTGGACTCCAACTCTCAAGAGCCCAAACAGATAGAATTTCAGTTGATGAGGTTAGCAAACTCATGATACATAGTGCCACCAGCTAAGGACCAAGCCTTCAATGCATGAGTCTTTGCAGATCTTTTATACTCAAACTATAATGATGGCTAAGCTAATTGATTTCACTCATATATGGTCACTAGTATGACCACAGAGGCCAGAAGATGGTATCAGATCCCCAGGACCTGCAGTTACAGATGGCTGTGAGCCAACCGGTGTGGGTGCTGGAAACTGAACTCAGGTCCTCTGCAAGAGCAGTATGTGCTCTTAACCACTGCGTTATCTTTCCAGACCCCAATCTAGAATTCTTAACTTTAATTCTGACCAATATTTTACAAATATATATATATATCTCCAAGAACACTTCATTACATAAATGCAAGAATCTATAAAAATAATGACCAATGAAGGACAAAACAGATTAAAAATAATGTCACACATTAAAATTATCATATGAAAGCCAAAAATCAAAACTAATATGTTTAAATCAATTTTAAAATAATAAGACATGAAAGTAGGAACAGTGAGATAAAAAGCAACTAGATCTGACAAAGTTCTAAATGAGACTATATTAGGAAGTGTCAAATAAATGAAAATTTGATTATTAAAATTGCAAAAGATTCAGCAGCAGATTAGTTCATGTGAATAGAGAATGAAAATTGCAGTGCATCTATAAATAAGTTAGATATAAAATATAAAATCTAGGAAGAGGGAGGCTGGATTGACAACGGCTATAAAAATGCCTAATTAGAGATTCAGGAAAAGATTTTAGAAATTGGAAAGAGACAACACTTGATTGTTATAAAAATGGTAAGAATGAATAACCAATAACCATCAGAGAGAGAAGGCTTGGTGCATCTCAAGTAGAATAAGTAAAAATGAATTCAATTTTAGGCATAGTAATAAGACTGAAAAATGACAAATAAAAACAAAAATATTATTTTAGGGTTTCCAACCAAGAAAAGATAGATCGGCTGCAAAGGAGTGACAATTGAATGACTGCTAGTTTCATCAGAAAGAAAAGCAGCAGAAAAATGGCTGTTACCCTCAGTTCTAATCCAAGCAAAGGGGACTTGCTAGAACCAACTGGAGGCAAAACCAAGTCAGACAAAATAGAACCAAGTGACTGTACATTCTAGGATCTCTGTGAAGGTAAATTCCACAGAATATGCACATGTCGAGTAGGAGAGTGAGTCCACCTGGGAAGTCTGACATGCTGAGAGGAAGAGTGTAACAAACATAAGTCAAACCAAGCATCAAACTGAAACCTAATTCATGGTGACATACAGGCTGACAGTAAAATACTCAGCATAAGTAGTATATTTTCTACCCAGGTAGAAGCTTATACAGAGAACCTGAGGACTGATTTTTCTAGTCCTGTAAACATGTCCTATGAAATATTGTTCATTTGAATTTTATCTGGTTGGCAATTAAAAGAATAAAATTGGCAGGATGTTGTATATGTCAAAGTTGGCATTTGGGAAAATTAGTCTTCTAAATACTTAGAATGTGATTCAAGAAGATCTTTCTGCTTCCTTTCAAATTGAATCTTGATTCCTGTTCTCTTTTCCAAGAGCAAGCCTACTTAATACACACACACACACACACACACACACACACACACACACACAAACCCACTAAGGAAACCAGTACAATGTTGCTTAAACCAGAGCAGAGGTAAATGATATTCATGCTGCCTTCTTGCCAGTCCTTTGTCTAGGGTGGACATTAGCCATTACAGGACACTGTGTTGCAGGGTCATGTCATTTCAGAACCTTTCTCAAGTGCTCCAGACAGTCAATCAGTGCTGGAATTGGACATACCTTGCTACCTTTCCCAGATTAATGGCTGCTAAATCTCCCCTCCATAGAAAATGGACTGTGATTGCTACTTCTTTATTTGTTAGAGAAATACCATTTTGCTTTTGTCATGGAAACAGTCGTTTACCTCTTGCTGCCAGCAAAAGGTAAAAAGTTAAGACAAGTGTAATTCAGTTAGGAGCTCATAATGCCTGAGGTACAGGCAATCTGACATTCTTTTGAAATTATTTATTTAATAACCATAAAATTAGAAGAAGCATTTCATTACAACAGCATTGTCATATTCAATAACAATTTCCAGAGCTAAGATGCATCTCTTTCAAAATTGGCTGTAAATTTTTAGGTTTACAGTTGAC
>NW_008341187.1:3401351-3402502 GCF_000622305.1 Nannospalax galili | reverse complement strand
TGATTATTACTAGTCACAGTTGGTTACTTTCTGAGCTCCTTGGCATCTGAGCATGGATATCAAGTCATCAGGTAGATTTCAATGGTAATGTTTTTCACATCCACTAATTATTAAGGAGCAAGTTTTTACACTTTGAGGAATTTTTTTTATTTTTTTATTTTTACACCCACTTCCCAGATAGCACCCTCCCACAGCCTCCCTCCCCCCACTAGAGCCCTTATACTCTGATATCCCTGCTACTGTCTGCTGTGTTGTCGGCACCCTCAGCCATTCCCCACTACTTGCCCTCTGGTGACTCTAGTCAGCCTATCTAGAGGTCTTCGTTTTAGAAGGGTCAGCTGCTCCTCCTCTAGCAGTAATCAGTTGTCAATGTTCCTTTGGATAAGATTGGGGTCTGCTGTTCATTTTCCCAGTTCTATGCTGGGTTACTATCTGGGAATCCCTCTGGCCACCCTGGCCAACAACTCAAAAGAAGGTATCTCCTATCTGGCATTGTTACTTGTTATGTAGCCTTTAGCTATGCATATGGACTCTTAAGAAATTATATTAACCCCTTTAATCTTTGGTTATACTTTCCTTTTGGGTGTTTAAACCATTCAGTTGGACCAGATAAACCAATTTATTTTTACTCTTAAGGTCGTTTGAGGATCTGTTCCTCAGGGGTCACATGGGCTTGGGATGAGCCTCTGGCTCCTTTCTTTTACCAGTTCCGCCTACGTGAAGATAAGTCAAAGGTCCTACTCAACCATGCTGGCTTTGCTTGGAAACACGGAGGAAATGATTCCTCTGTGTTGACCCTCCTCGTTATAGACTGGACACTGGTTCAAGTCCATCTGGTGGGGTCTCCTCGGCCTCCTTGATCAAGGGGACAGGTGACACACCACCGTTATAGGACATTTTGAGAGACATTCATAATCCCCTGGAACTAGTCAACCTAGGAAGGCTAGGAGCAAAAAGTGTCCTTTATGTCCCTCTGACCAAATTATTATAGGCCTCAAAGTATGTCTGTTAAACACCCAAGAAGGTTAGTTCCACCAGTCTGGTATTTTTAATTACTGTGTGTCCTGTAGATAAATCTTGGGCGAAGACCAGTTGTTCACAGATAAACCTTACCTAGACATATATTTCTTGATCTGCTATGTATAATTTGT
>NW_008341187.1:3400964-3401139 GCF_000622305.1 Nannospalax galili | reverse complement strand
CCTTCTTTCCCTTTATCCCCTAGGTTCCTTGTATACCCTTCCCTCCCCACCGCCTTAAACTAACCCAATTTTTATCCCATATTTCCCTTATTAAGGCCCGTTTCCTACTGTTCTTCTCTTTCAGGTTATTTCTTTTCCTTTACCTTCCTGTTTCCTTTCCATTATCCTGGTTTCT
>NW_008341187.1:3400333-3400837 GCF_000622305.1 Nannospalax galili | reverse complement strand
AGGGACACTTAGGTTGCTTCCATCTCTTAGCTATTGTGAAGAGAGCAGCAATAAACATGGATGTACAAGTGTCTCTGCAATAGGATGGGTTCTTTGGGTATATGCCAAGGAGTGGTATAACTGGGTCAAATGGTAAGTTCATTGTAGTTTCTGAAGAGTTCTCAAACACTGCATTCCATAGGGGTTGAACCAGTTTGCAGCCCCACCAGCAGTGGATGAGCATTCCCCTTTCCCCACATCCTCTCCAACATTTGGTATCATTTGTTCTCTTGATCTTAGCCAGTCTGACTGGGCTAAGATGAAATCTTAAAGTAGTTTTAATTTGCATTTGCCTAATTACTAATGATGTTGAACACCTTTTAAGATGCTTCCTAGCCATCTTTATTTCTTCTTTTGAGAACTATATGTTCAGATCCTTGGCACATCTTTTAATTGGGTTATTTGCTTTCTCGATTCTTTGTTTTGTGAGTTCTTTAAATATTCTGGATTAAAATCCTCTGTCAG
>NW_008341187.1:3399538-3400138 GCF_000622305.1 Nannospalax galili | reverse complement strand
ATTGCCAATGTTTTTTCTAACAGTTTCAGAGTTTCAGGCTTCACATTGAGGTCTTTGATCGATTTGGAGTTGAATTTTATGCAAGGTGAAAGATAGGGGTTTAGTTTCATTCCTACAAGTGGAGATCCAGTTTTGCTAACACCATTTGCTGAACATGCTATCTTTCCTCCAGTTAATGTTCTTGGCCACTTTGTCAAATATCAGGGGGCTGAAATTGCATTTACTCATATTTGTGTCTTCAATTTTGTTCCACTGGTCTATGGATCTACTTTTGTGCCAGAACCATGTTGTTTTTATTATTGTAGCTCTGTAATGCAACTTGAAATCTGGTATAGTCATCCCCCCAGCATTGCTCTTAGTGTCAGGGTTGTTTTGGATATCCAGAGTCTTTTGTGTTTCCATATGAATCTTAGGATAGTTTTTTCCAATTCTGTGAAAAATGTCATGGGGATTTTGATTGGCATTACATTGAATCTACATATGACTTTTGGTAGGATGGTCATTTTCACCATATTCTTCTAATCCATGAGCATGGGAGGTCCTTCCATCTTCTGATGTCTTCCTCAATTTCTTTCTTTAAAGATTTAAAATTTTCTTGAG
>NW_008341187.1:3398710-3399270 GCF_000622305.1 Nannospalax galili | reverse complement strand
TTGCTATATATGGCTTTAGTTATGTTGAGGTATGTTCCATCCAGTCCAATTCCTTCTAGGGCTTTGAACATAAATGCATGTTGAATTTTGGCAAAGGCCTTCTCTGCATCTATTGAGATGACCATATGGTTCTTGTCTTTGAGCCCATTTATATGATTTTTGACATTTATTGACTTACATGTATTGAACTATCCCTGCATCTCTGGGATAAAGCCTACTTGATCATGGTGGATGATCTTTTTGATGTGTGTCTGTATGCGGATCGCAGGTATCTTGTTGAGAATGTTTGCATCTATGTTCATTAAGGATATGGGTCCATAGCTTTCTTTTTTGATTGTATCTTTACCTGGCTTTGGTGCTAGAGTGATGCTGGCTTCACAGAAGGACTTTGGAAATTCTCCCTCCATTTTTATTTTTTTTAATAAATTAAGTAGTATTGGATGCAGATATTCTTTAAATGTCTGATAGATTTCTGCTGTAAATCCATCTGGTCCTGGGCTTTTTTTAGTCGGGAGGTTTTGTATTACTGTTTCAATTTCTTTTTGTGATATGGGTCTGTT
>NW_008341187.1:3396959-3397940 GCF_000622305.1 Nannospalax galili | reverse complement strand
ATACTTGGTAGATGTCTGTTAAGTCCATTTGATATATGGTATTGTTTAATTCAAATGTCTCTCTGTTAACTCTCTGCCCTGTTGTGGAGACAGTGGGGTATTGAAGTCCCCTACTATTAATGAGTTGGGGTTAATCTGGGTCTTAAAGTTTTAGTATTGTTTTTATAAAGTTGGGTGCACCAGAATTTGGTAAATGTATGTTCATGATTGTAGTACCTACTTGATTCATTGTTCCTTTGATCAAAATGAAGTGAGCTTCTTTGTCTCTTTTGATTAGTTTTAGTTTGAAGTCTATTTTGTCAGATGTTAGAATTGCTACACCAGCATTTTTCTTAGTGCCATTTGCTTGGTATATTTTTTTTCCATCCTTTCACTTTGAGATAGTGTCTTTCCTTGAAAGTGAGATGAGTTTCTTGCAGACAACAAAAAGATGGGTTTTGTTTCTTAATCCATTCACATAGTCTGTGTCTTTTGACTGGGGAGTTCAGTCCATTAATATTTAAAGTTATTAATGAAAGATGAGTATTGAATCCTATCATTTTTATTTCTGTTTACATTCTTGATATAGCTATACTTTTCATAGTTATAACTTCATTGGATTTCTTTCTGCAATCCCTTGGGTATAGTCATTCCTTTCTCCAGCTCTTTGTATTACTTCCAGAACTCTCTGAAGGGCCAGTTTTGTGGACATGAATTCCTTCAGCCTACTTGTGTCATGAACATTTTTCTTTCCCCTTCAACTATAATAGACATTTTGGCTGGATATAGTAATCTGGGTTGGCATCTGTGGTCATTTAACACTGGGAATACTCTCCTTGGAGTTCTTTCTGCAACCCCTTGGGTATAGTCATTCCTTTCTTCAGCTCTTTGTTTTGCTTCCAGAACTCTCGGAAGGACTGGTTTTGTGGACATGGTTTCCTTCAGCCTATTTATGTCATGGAAGATTTTTCTTTCCCCTTTGACTATAATAGACATTTTGGC
>NW_008341187.1:3382751-3396797 GCF_000622305.1 Nannospalax galili | reverse complement strand
TCTGTCATTTCTAATTGGCTTACTGCGTGTTTCACTTCCTTCTTCATTTCAGCCTGAGTATTCTTCAATATTTCTAAATCTTTTTTGAATTCATTCAGAAGTTTATCCCTGTCTTCCTTCTGTTCTTTGATTTCTTTTTTTGTGTGTTCTTTAAATTCACTGAATTTTTTATCATGTTAAAATTGTTCTTTTGAGTTCCACTTCCTGCATTATCTTAGGGGGTTCTCATTGTACTCCTCTAGAGGACTATTGGTATTTTGTGGGCATATGTTATTTTGTTTTTTCATGTTATTATTTTTTCTCTGTGATTTTGACATGTGAATTTCTTTTGTAGCTTCTGATTCTTGTGTGAGACTCAGGCCTTCAAGTTTAGGTCTGCTATTTTTTGAACTTTATGTGTCTTTGTGGTTTACTTTTTGGCATGAAAAGCTGGTTTGTCTAAGCTTCCAGTTCTCTCTTTTGATTTTATATTGGAGTGGTCAGATTGCTTTTGCCTTCAGGAGTTCCCACAGAGGCCCAATTCAGATGAGGGTCAGATGTTTTCAGGCTTTCTCCTAAGGTCTGTATCCTTCCAGAAATGATTTTGGCCTCAGGATTTTGGTGGTTGGACTAGCCTGGGAGCCTCGCCCAGGAAAGATGCTGGTCTAGGGCAGCTGGTAGCCGTGCCACCCAGAGATGCAAAGGCAGGTTGGGTTTGAAGATGTCCCAAGGACTCCAGGGGACTGCACTGAGGAGCTGGGTTGGTCTGGATGCAAAGGATAAGGGAGAGGAAACGTCAGCCCCTGCATCCCAGAAAGAGGCTGGTGGGTGGTGCAGGCCCAGGGAAGCAGAGGGAGGTGAGGGCAGGGCCAGGCCCAGAAGCAGTGCTCCTGGGGCTGAGAGAAGGCACTACATTGGTCTGGATGAAAAGGATCAGGAAGCAGTATTGATTCCCCAGGTGTCTGGGGCCCCAAGACAAGGAATGGGACAGGACCCAAACTAGGAGGAGTGAACAGCAGGGGAGATTGGAGGATGAATGAGGCTGAGGGAGTCAAGGTGAGGAGGGCACAATGGAGAGAGCCCTGCAGGTAGGAGAGAGGTCTGTGACTGGTCCTGAAGGCCCAGGGAAGCAGAGGGAGATGAGTGGAGTGGCAATCTGACTTTTAAGCAAATACATCCTGTATTTTCTTTTTTAAATCCCACAAGCATTCCATGTTTTCTTATATAACATTTATAACTCATATCATGTAGCACTTTACGGATATGAAAGCACCTTATGTAAATCTTCTGTTCCAATGTGTGTTGGATGATACATAGCAAGCACTGTATTAGAATATAGGGAAAATCTTTTGAGCATATAGTTTGGTCAGGGAAAAAAATCATGTGCCAAATGATGGAACTACAGAAATCCACCTTCTGTAATAAGAAAACGAGGTAGGGATAATACAATGTGGTGAGTAAATTTATGAATATGGACTTTGGAACCAGATAAACCTGAGTTACTTACTGTCTGCATTCTACAAGTTAACAGCTACTGGACCTCGGACTCTGCTAGTAGGGTTATCAAGAGGAACAGGGCCAATAGGATGAATTGTCACTATATGACAGGCCAAAGGAAAACAGAGTGGATGGATGGATGCATGCATGCATGCACACATACATACATACATACATATGTGCATACACACTTGGATAGATAGGCATCCAGAAAGATTTATTCTAAATAGCTGGATCATGTGAGGGGGGGCTAACAACTCTGAAACCAGAGTTCTAGAAGGAGTCCAAAGGCAGTCTGGTAGGAGAATTCCTTCCTCATCTCAGGACCTTTTTCTTAAGGTCTTCAACCGAGTAAATGAATGGATGAGGGTCATGCAAATCATGGATGGTGATTTCCTTCACTTAAAATATGTCCATTTACTTAAATCACATCAATAGCATTGTATAGACAAATTGACGAAATTAACCACCACAGACACCTTTCTTCACTGGTAAAATTGGAATAACAGTAGAACTTGCTACATGGGCTCCTTGTGAGGTTGCAGAGGGATCTGTTTAGTGTTTGGCTGCAGCACACATTAGGTGTCATCATGTTAGTGTCATGGGTATCAGTTTATCCTTCACTCCTCTGTCAAATAAGCCTGTGAGCAAGGCAGAGGTCTCCACCTGTCTGGCCTTTCCTTCCTTCCAGCCTTTGCAGCTGTAGCTTTCTCTGCCCAAGACGCTTAATCCGGTCTTTGTTCATGAACTAGTCCAAATTGATTATGGCCCATAAGACAGCTTGAATAAGAAAAAAAATGGCAATATTTGACCATCCTTGACTTACAAAAATCTGCAACGTCATATGGTTCACTTTAATAAAACTACTAAGTACTTTGCAGCACTGTTAAAAAGAAATCCCAGGCCCAGATCCAAAAATAATTGAAAGTAAACAGGGGAATTAAGTTCTTAATCCACAGATGAAATATCCAAAATGCTTTCCTTTCTATCTCTCAATGTATGCACACACACATACAAATACATTTATATGTACTGCTGTGCATATGTAGATTTCGTTATAGACAATACACACCTGCATCTGTATCTCAATATGTTCTGCTGACCCAGGCTTGGTGTAGCTTTCTTATCTTTCCCTTTCATCCCCTCTGACCTTTTTGATAGATTATTTTGTTTTCTCATAAATAGTTTCCTAATCCTTCTGATATAAGTAAGTTATACTTCTTCAGAGCCTACCTAACAAAGGCACAGTCTGGTGAAGATGAAGTTCTGTAAGGGAAGAAGTTAACTAAGTTCCATTTTAACCTTTTGCGGTACCATAACATCTTATACACAAATAATCTATTTCTAGATTTCATTTTTGTTGTTTAATTTTTTAAGACATGGTTTTACTTTGCAGCCCCTCCTGCCATGTAACTCGCTATGTAATCCAGGCTGGCCTTGAATTTGTAGGGATTCTCCTGCCTCAGTCTCCATTAGTACTGATGTTACAGTCTTGACCCACCATCCCAGCTGCTACTATTTTTTATCTGCTTATACTTTGTGTTCTGCAATTACAGCCAATCTAGTAAATGAAAACAAAAGGCAAAACAAAATTCCCCACACTCAGTATTTGTCTCGGGGTTATATTTTCACCAAACAGTACTTGTCATGGATATAAATATGATGAAAGCATGCCAATATTCCACAGGCTCCAAATTGTGCCTGCGGAGATACCTCCAACTGACAAATTGCAGAACACTCTTTCCATCCTCTCAGGGGAGGGGTAACTACTAGTAATGTATTTTAGTTTCTCCTCATTTCTCTGTGCAAAACCAGCAGGTTCCAATTTGTTTCTGATGAGCTGAGATCTTGTAAAAGTTACTTGACCCTGATGTGATAGAATTTTCTGAGCTCAGAAGATGAAGAGCCCTTCTAAACTCCCTGCTGGACTCCCCGGGGCTTGAAGGTTAATAAGGGAGTGTTTAGAAGCCAGAAAGTATTAGAGCTCTAGAAGTGAGGTAACAAGAAAATGGGAGAATTATATAAATAGAAAGTGATGCTGAACAAGAATGAGAGGGATCCCATTGTTGTCTTGAGAACTTTCAGCATGGAGGTGTGCAAATCTTCCTGGGAAACTCTGAAAAGTGGACCCCCTTGAGGTGCTCAGCACATCTGGTCATGTAGCATTCTCGGACCATCATATCTCTGATAAAAAAGAACTGGTCTTATTCTCCTTAAACCGTCCCTTCCCCTTCCTTGAACACATTTGAAATATTTACGATGCATTTGTACTGAGTCTTCTTGTGCTTGTGATTTTATTTATTTGTAGTGATCATTTAAGAATGTCTGATGGATCTGAATAAAACATTGTACATAGTCATACTAAAAATAAAAGCAGAACAGCATCAGTTCAAAGCAAAGCATGTTACAATGGGATCAATTCTATCTCTAGTGGAATAATGCATCAATATGAAAATAGAAAATAGCTATGAAAGTAAAAGGGAGACTATTTGACAAGAGGAAAGTCATAATAGAAAAGGGAAAAAGGTGATCAGAGAGGGCAATATAAAGACATGGTTATGATCAAACTATATGATGTACATGTTCGAAAAATACCTTTATGAAACCATTATTCTGTACAATGAATATATACAGATAATACAAAAACTGTTAAGATTTAACCAAAATGATGGGCATGTAAAACAAGTACATGAAAATCTACAATATTTCAACCCAAGAAACAAATTCAATGATAGTGAACATTAGAACACAGCTGACTTGTAGAGGGAGGATACACTCAGGGTTAAAGATTTAGGTGATGATAAACATATGGGGAAGAAGATTTAAATCCACTATTTGTGAGGTAATTTTAAAAGTAGGCCATAAGATTTTTCAAAAATAGAGTTTGAACAGAAGGACAACGCTATGCCCAGAAGACATGGGTTATTACACTAAAATCTCTGTGCCAGGCACTGGATATCTCCATAGGATTTACTGGTCAGAGAGGCCCCAGAAGCACCCAAAACAACACAGGCTGTTGTCATTGTTCTTGGTTTCCCACAATAACCAAATAGTAAGACCCTATTGCTGAAGGCACCACTCACTTTGGATGAAGGACATAGAGAAACTGACCTTCAAGTCACCAGGAAACTCTCTCACTGATGGCTGGCTTACACAGTGCCAGGAGGTGTTAGGCATGTTCCTGGGAGAGAAAAGACACTGGTGATATTACTCAGCTTTGGAATCTGCATGCTGCAACACTGACTTGCAACAAAATGTGCCCACTGGTGCAACAGTGGCATGAAGATGATAGGGTAACCAACCACACTTTCTGATTAGATAAGATTTCATGTCTGATACTGTAAGCCTGGCAAAAACCCCATGACTTGGGAGAACATAGGCCCTTGGAGTGGGAGGTGTTGCTGTTTTGCTAAATGGTCATGCTATTAAACTATATTCTAAATATTCATGCTTATATCCACAGATTTGTTTTGCTCTCAACTTTGCTCAGAGAAGCTTCTTTTTGCTTATACAAAGGCTCATAACTGGCCAAAGTGCTGAGTGCAAGTAACTGTGAGTGCTCACCTGTGGTTGAGTTATCTATATCAACATCCCCCCATTCAGCCCTCAGAGAACATTGTAGAAAATGGGCCAGAAAGAATGTAAGAGCTATCAGATGGGGAGGAAAGCTGTGAAATGCTGACTTCTGGACATCCTGTGGTTGTTACACACATCAACACACAGGAGCTGTGGTTACCTGCCCAAGACCTGGCCAAGATCAAGCCAGTCAAAATTCCAGAATGGATGGGGGAGGGGCACCGAGGGAAGATGAAGAAGAGCTCTCTTTCTGGCATATGGCCATGGTGGTGGGTTGCTCATGCCTCATGGATGACTCCATCCCCACATGCATACAGCCAGCACTCATTAGACTCATAGGGTTACTAGTGACAGTACATAAGCAAAATAAGAGGACATGAAGCTTGGAGAGAGATGGCATGAGTGATATTAGGGGGAGGGAAGGGCAATAGTGGTGGATGGATATGCTCTATACACATCGTATGAATGTATGAAATGTTCAAAGAATGAAAATAATATTTAAAAATGAAATGTAAAATTAATATATATTTTTAATTAGAAGTAGGGACTAGAGAGAGAGGACAGTGGGTAAGTGCTTGCTAGACAAGTACAAGTATAAAGACGTGAGTTTGGATCTCCAGCATCCACGTAAAATTCAGTTTCAGAGGAATGACCTTTAGCCCCAGCACTGGCAACCAATGGTAGGAAACAGGGAGAGCCCAGGGCCTTGATGGCCAGCTAGTCTAGACAATCAGTGAACTCCAAGTTCAATGAGAGATCTTGCTTCAAAAAATAAGTTGTATGGGTCTAGAGAGATTGCTAAGCAGTTAAGAGCACTGGCTGCTCTTGCAGAGCACCCACATGGCAGCTAACAACTGTTTGTAACTCTGCTTCTAAGGGACCCGACCCACTCTTCTGAACTCTGAGGGCATTGCACAATACAGGTGCCCTTACATGCATTCAGACAATACACTCATACACATAAAATAAAAATGATAAATAAAATATTTTTTAAAATAATGTAGAGACTGATTGAAAAAGATCTCCAACACTGAATTCTGCCCTCCACATGAGCACATACAAGTGAGCTGGCACACATGCACACACACACACACACACACACACACACACAGAAAATTTAACAGATTATCTTGCATATTTTACCACACATACAGAAGATGTTTCTAAATATATAAGCATTAAATCTTTGCAATAGCTTTTCATTTAATGTTTAAGTTTGGAAATTTTACATTTTGAGAATACTCTCTTAATCCATTTACTGACTGGTTTTGTAGATAAGCTGACTGAAATGTAGGTATAACTGCACAGTTGAGAAAAGAAGAAAAACTGTAGAAAAGAGACAAAAATCTGAAGTTAAAAGAAGTACCTTTGGGGTACTTCTGCAGAGATGGCTCAGTGATTAAGAACACTGGCTGCTCTTGCAGAAGAACCAGATTTGAATCCCAGCACCCACATGACATCTAACAACTGTCTGTAACTCCAGTTCCAGGGGATCCAATGGCCTCTTCTGTCTTCCCTGGCATTTGAACAACATGGGTGCACTACATACATGCAGGCAATACACTCATACACATAAAATAAAAAAATAATACCTCTCATCTTCTACTTTTTGAGAATTGAAAATTGTGCATATCATTGGAAAGAAATAATATTAGACTTAATTATAGAATTTAGAATATTTTTCTTTGGTTCAATTAACAATTATAAATTGTATGTGCTGGTAATGTACAACACGGTGCTTAGAAATGTGTATACACTTTGGAATATCTAAATTTAAATTATATGCATTTCTTTACATGCTTGTTATTTGCAAGGTGGGGACACATAAAAGCTACTTCCTTAAATTTTTTTTCAAATGTAATGTATTGGACTAAGGAGATAGCTCAGTCAGTAAAGTGCTTATTATACAAGCTTGGGGACTTTAGTTTGATTCCCAAAAGCCACTTAAAAAGTTAGATGTGATGATGTAGGCTTAATGGAAGTGTAGGCTTCCCAGCACTGGGAAGGCACAGACAGATCCTTGGGTCTCACTGACCAGCCAACTTAGCTTGCTGGATAAACTCCAGGCCAGTGAGAGACTGTCTCAAAAACAGAGTGTATGACTCCTAAGGAACACCACCTGAGGTTCTTAGGCCTCTATGTGCATACACACATACATGTGCACACATTCATACACAGAGATGTACTCTATGCACACATATACACATTCAAAAAATATATATGCATATAAATATGCATATTCAATATATTATCATTTATATTTTCATCAAATGGTACAATAGATTGCTTGAACTTAATCCCTGTATCTAACTGAAATTTTGTAAAATTTTCTCTATAACTTTTCAAACTTTCTAACAAATACTGTATTGTGAGTTCAGTCTTTCAAATTCCACATACACAGGAAATCACAAAGTATTTGTCTTTCTGCACTTGACTTATTTCATCAATGTTATTTTATACATTTTATTTCTTCAGTCCCAACCATGCTATTGCAAATGGGTAGACGTCCTTCTTAAGTACCTAAAAGTATTTCAAGGTTTTCATTATCCATTCACACATTGATAGATGCTTAATGGTTGGTTTCACATCTTGACTATTATAAAGGTTGCAGTGAACCTGAGTGCCCACATCTCTACAACACAACCAGTAGCAGGATTCTTATTTAGGAATCTCCATATTGTTTTCCCTAATCTCTGTGCCAATAACACTCCCAACAGTTTGCAAGGGTTCCGTGTTTGCCACAGCCTCTCATGATACCTATATCATCTTTTGATAGCAGTCATTCTAACAAGTATAGAATGATATTCCATTGTGGGATTTTTCTTTTATTGACTAAATTTGTTCTTCAACAATTTCATACATATATAGAATACATTTTTAACTGTCTCCACTATTTTTTTCTCCCTGTCTTTCTCTCCCTCCTTATAGGTCCCTTTACCACATTTATGTCTTTATGTTTTGCTTTGTGACACATTGATTTTTAACTAGGACTGTGTGGCAATGGGTTCAGAACTATCCATTGGAGCTTGATGGGCTCCAAATTTGGTATACAACTAAAGACAATGACTATATCTTCCCCATAATCCATTAGAAGCCAATAGTTCAGCAGGGAGAGGTAGGGCCTCATGAGCCCCAAGTGATTGATTTCAGTCTTGTGCAAGCCCAGTGCAGGCAATAATAGCAGCTGCTGTGAGATTATGTTTGCAATAACTATGCCATGCCCTAAAGACAGCATTTCACAGCCCTTCTTCCTTTATTCACTCTCTTATATTCTTTCCAATTCCTCTTCTACAATGCTCACTGAGCCTTAGAGGGGAATGGTATAAATGTCCTGTTTAGGACTGGGAATTCAACTATCACTCATCATAAGCAACTTCGGCTGCCATGAGTATCTGCATTCACCACAATTCTCTGAGAAGAGAAGCATCTCTGATTAATAATGAAAGCAACATTTATCTATGTGTATAAACATAAATAAATATTTAGGATGCAGTTTGGTGCTATATCAATTTAGGTAAGCAACAGTAATAAATTTACCCCTTGGAGCCTATGACCCATCCAGCTGTGGATGTTTGATCAGGTTTGCAGTTCAAGGCATATATTTCCTCTTATGGAGCAGGTCTCAAATCCAGCAAAGAGTGGTTGCATACCCCCAAGTAGTGTCACCATTGCACTGAATCCTAGGATTCAGCTGTGTAAGACAATTGGTTATCCACTCTCCTCAATCTCTCTCTATGTAGCACCTTCTGATACTTTGAAAGCTAGCCAGTATAGAGGAAGCTTATAGCTCAATTCCAGTTGTATTTCTATATATCTTGCAACCAAGGTATGAGGTGTTTTCAGTAACAGGACCTCATTGTCTGTCTCTGATGGGCAATATTGTGGCCTTAATTGTGGGGACCTAAAGGCCCCACCTTGCAGAGGTCCGAGAGGAAGTTACTGGGGCACGGCCTGGCTTGTTTTGAAAGTCTGAAGGATACTTCTGCACTGCTGAGGAGTGCATGATCAGCACGTGATCATCCTTAAGATACACCCTCAGGGGGGGAGGGGGATTTCCAGATGCCTTTATAAGCTCTGTAACACCTGCAATAAATGAGTCCCTGCTTGACTAGACTCCCTGTTGTGTGTGATTGTCTCCGGTGCTGGGGGTGGCAAGGGCTAGCAAACAGTGTGCTTACTCATCCCCAGTCATCATTATGCGGGGGTCACAGGCTCGAACCCCCTGCACTTAATTACTATTTCTTTGATGTTTAATGATTTTGAATATTTTTTCATATACCTGTACAACACACATGTGTTTTCTTTGGGACAATATCTATTGAGATGATCAGCACAATTTCTTAGCAGAACTTAGAATCTAACTAAGAGATACAACTTACCAAAATTATTGGTTACTAATCTTTGAAATGTGTTTAACAGTCTAAAATGAAGACCACCTTCACAAAGAAGCATGGCCACAATGGTACATGTCTTAGGGCTTCTCATTCTTCTCCTATACCAACTCACAAACATCTATTATGCTCTTATAGGGCTTATGGGATGTTGCCTCAGATTCCATCATTATAATTCTATGACTGATAAAAATTAGTTTGCACTACAAGAGAAATAACATATTGTTATTATTTGTTCAATGTATACCTTTGGAAGCCAAGAGCTCCCTAAGGGTACTAATGTATAACCTGGAGCCAGGCAAAAAATAGTTTGGTAAAAAGAGGTCAGTAGCTGGGTGTGGTGGTGCACATCTGTCACCCTAGAACTTGGGAAGTAGAAGCAGAAGGATCAGTAGCTCAAGAGCAGCCTCTGCTATCCAGCAAGTTTCAGGCTAGCCTAGGCTACACAAGATCATGTCTAAAAACAAATTAAAATAATCAGCTACTGAAAATGTAGCTCAATGGTAGGTGCTTGCCCAGCATGCAGAAGACCCAGATTTAATCTTCCACATCAAAAAACAAACAAACAAAAAAATCAAGGAGAACACTGAAAATTTCATGATGAATCACATTATTTTTATATTAGCCAAAATAATTAAATAAAAAATAAGCAGACAGTCAGGATTTTGTAAAAGAAACACACATACACACACACACACTCACACACACACACACACACACACACACACACACACACAAAACATAACCGTTAATGGAATCAATCCCTATAAGTCCCAATGTAGGTTAATTTATCTTACCCATGACAATTAGTAATTTGTGTAAATTAGCAATAGGAAATAGAAAAGAATGCCTAGGTCTTAGGGTGTTACTCTAAAAGACTAGATCTGAGTGGATGGTAACAGGAGGCCAAAGGTCAGTAAAAGTACAGGTTTAGAAAAAAACAAAGAAAAAGAAAAATCGATAACTCTGGGCTCACCTCAGTCTCCTCTTCCTGTCAGTGTGATTCAGCAGTCCTTTAGCTTTCTTAGTCTCCACTGGTATTATCAAAGTGATAACATTTGTGAAGCGAAGCCAGCAGGAGACTAGCGAGTAATGGGTAGTGGCTAAAATGTAAGAATTTAAAAATCACTGAAAATTATTATAGCTACAGTCAATATAAGTATGGATTTACCACGGCTCAGTATGGAAGGAAAGGGGTCTCTTAACAACCAAGGTAACCCCCATAACCAATGGCCCTTTGATTCTTAAACTCCTAGAAGCTTCCTACCTCCCAACTAAAGTGGCTGTGATCCACTGTCGGGGACATCAGCCTCTCACTGATCCCATAGCTAGAGGCAATGACCTAGCAGACAGGACAGCCAAGGAAGCCAGTGCGACCCTCCCCCCTTCTGATGGCCTACACTTCCTGGCACCAACAGGAATGTCCCCTTCCTATCCTGCACAACAATGCAGGAGCCTTCTGGACAAAGGTGCCACTCAGGGTCCAGGGGGATGGCTTCTTCTATCAGACAAGTATTGCCTGCCTGAGGGACAAGCTGCCTCTATTTTAACCCATTTACACAATGTTTTTCATGTAGGTGCTCGCTCGCTGTACAAATTCCTGGAACCCCTCATCTATTGCCCTAAACTTTTTATGCTTCTCACAGAAGTCACCAGGCAATGCTCTACCTGTGCCGTTGTCTCCCCGCAGGGCGGAAGCTGCCCTCCTCCATCTTTCAAACCTCACCAGCACCGGGGGGCCCTCCCGGGAGTCGACTGGCAGATAGACTTCACTCACATGCCTACTCACAAGAAGCTTAAGTATCTCCTGGTTTGGGTAGATACATTTTCGGGATGGGTAGAAGCTTTTCCCACAACAGGTGAAACAGCAGATATAGTGGCTTACTGTTTAATTCAAAACATTCTTCCTCGTTTCGGTTTATCTCCTGGTTTGGGTAGATACATTTTCGGGATGGGTAGAAGCTTTTCCCACAACAGGTGAAACAGCAGATATCGTGGCTAACTGTTTAATTCAAAACATTCTTCCTTGTTTTGGTCTTCCCCTCACTCTCCAATCAGATAATGGCCCATGTTTTATCTCCAAAGTAACTCAGGCAGTCTCTCAGTCCCTGGGAATAACCTGGAGGTTACACGTTCCCTACCATCCTCAATCCTCAGGGAAGGTGGAACGAGCTAACTCCCTTCTTAAGGACCACCTTACTAAACTCTCCCTAGAGTTACACCAATCCTGTGTGACTCTTCTGCCCCTTGCCCTTAGAACTTATGTATGGAAGACCGTTCCTTCTCAACAACCTCCTACTCCAGTAGGAGTATTTACCTGCCTTCACCCTTCTAAGGAAACTACTCAGGGAACATGCTGACCGGATTATTCCTCAGGCTTCTAAAGGACAGATTGACCACCCACTTCAACCTGGAGATCACGCCTACCTGCGGGTGTGCACGCAACATTTAGTGAAGGACACCCTCCAGGCACGGTGGACTGGTCCTCAACTGGTGATCTTGTCTACCCTGACTGCAGCTAAGCTCTCAGGACAACCTGGTTGGATTCATCTGTCCAAATTAAAACTGGCCAAGGAACACAGCAAGTACCAGGCCACCAGTATCGGGCCTCTTAAGTTGAAAATCTCGAGAATCCCTCCCTTAACCCCAATTCAGGAATAAATTTTACCAACAGTCATCTCAATGGGATATTTTTACAGGATTAACTCCTTGGCTTCTGCCATAACTGGGCCCCCTGCTTTCTATCACTTTGGTGCTAACTATTGCTCCTTGTCTTGTCAGATATTTTCAGGACCAGATCCGAAAACTAACACATACTAATTTTAATCAGTTGTTACTTTCCTTCCCGCTGCTGGGGGTTTGAACCAGCGACCCCTGGCGACATGAGGAATGGGGCTGAGTAAGCATGCCGTTTGCCAGCCCACACCGCCCCCATTACCCCGGGACACTCAGACGCAGCGGGGAGTCTTAGTCAGGCAGAGACTCATTTATTGCAAGTGTTCCAAAGCTTATAAAGGCACCTGGAACTCCCCCCGCCCCCAGGGTGTATCTTAAGGTTGGTCATGCACTGATCATGCACTCCTCAGCAGTGCAGAAGTATTCTTCAGACTTTCAAAGCAAGCCAGGCTGCTCCCCCAGTAACTTCCTTTCAGACCCATGCACGGTGGGGCCTTTAGGTCCCCACACCCTCCACATGTATACAAGCACCTGTCAACCATCGAGGACCCTGTTGATATACATGAAGAGGAAACCCCCGTTGTCTGATCGACCCCTAATCCAGCTCCCCCAACGTCAACCTTGTCCAGCAGGAAGCAGCAGATGACAACGGCGCCTCCTATCCTGTAACACTAAAGGCTGGAATGTTAAGGTTCAGATAGCCCCGCCCCCTCACCAACAGGGCCCCATGCACTTCACAAGCTCCTGAGAAAAGGGAACCGAGATGATAAGCACCCTGGTCTTTGAAGTCAAGAGAAGCAGACTTTTCTTCGCTGTTTGGCCAGCACAACAGGCTTCCCCTTTGATCTCTAAAGAGAACAGGTTTTAACAGTTCCACTCTCCCGCTTCTTCCTGCCTTCTGCACCCCCCACAAGCCTCCCCCTATAAAAGGCCACAGCTCACTACCCAGGACAGATATTTTCCCTGCCTGGAAGGGAATCTGTCCCATGTGTTCCTTTGCTAATAAACTCTATTCCAATGGAGTTTTATCTGTGTCCTGGTGCTTTCTCTGGATCAACTGGATTCATCCATAGGCTACTTTATCTATCAACTGCAATGACCCATGTCCAGGGCAGCAGGATGACTGCAATGAGTGACCCATGTCCAGGGCAGCAGGATGACTGCAGTGACCCATGTCCAGGGCAGACAGGATGACTGCAGTGACCCATGTCCAGGGCAGACAGGATGACTGCAGTGACCCATGTCCAGGGCAGCAGGATGACTGCAGTGACCCATGTCCAGGGCAGACAGGATGACTGCAGTGACCCATGTCCAGGGCAGACAGGATGACTGCAGTGACCCATGTCCAGGGCAGCAGGATGACTGCAGTGACCCATGTCCAGGGCAGACAGGATGACTGCAGTGACCCATGTCCAGGGCAGACAGGATGACTGCAGTGACCCATGTCCAGGGCAGCAGGATGACTGCAGTGACCCATGTCCAGGGCAGACAGGATGACTGCAGTGACCCATGTCCAGGGCAGACAGGATGACTGCAGTGACCCATGTCCAGGGCAGCAGGATGACTGCAGTGACCCATGTCCAGGGCAGCAGGATGACTACAGTGACCCATGTCCAGGGAACGCTGGGCTACTGCTGTATTTGCATAAGAAAGAAACGCTCATGCTCTCAACTTCATTCCTAGCCTGGTGCATTCCATGATGACAGAGTATGAGTTTGCTAGGGCTTCCAAAACAAAAGTATCCCAACTGGGTGCTATAACTAGAGGAAATTTATTATTTACAGCTTTAAAGCCTAAATATCCAAGATGAAAGTATTGGCTGGCTGGGTTCCCTCTGAGAGCAGAAGTGAGACTCTGTTCCATGTCTCTGGCCCAGTTCTTGTTGTTTTGCTGGAAATTTTAGGTATCATTTTACTTTTTGTGTGTG
>NW_008341187.1:3344669-3382439 GCF_000622305.1 Nannospalax galili | reverse complement strand
CTCACAACCCGTGGGCTGACATCTTTCCCTTCCCCGAGGGAAAGGTGGCCCGTGCGAAATAAATCTGTATCTCGCTGAGAATTCCATCTATGCCTCCATCCGTCCTCCATCCACATGCACTCTCTCCAACATTTTTATCTATCAATAAACACTTCTAGAAAAGATGGCATTTGTAAAAGGAAAGGACAAGGAAACAAAGAAAAATTTTCCCTTGACTTTTACCTATGGAAATCACTTTTTACAATGGCATTCTCTCGCTTAAAACAAATGATCTGTTTATAACCAAACCACTGAATTAAACTAATTAATCCCAACTTGATAAGATACAAATTCCTTACCATGATTAATCTGAGACTAATTTACACAATAACAACTGTGTTAGACGGTTGTTCCTCTGACAGAAACAATTTAAGGGAAGAAGAGTGTTCTAGAACATTGTTTCAGAGATCTCAGTACACACTGTGGCTGTGTTGCTTCTGGGTCTGTGTGAGACAAACATCTTAGTGATAGAAGATGTAGTAGAGGCTACTCACCACATGATGCACAGGAAACAGGGAGAAACAGAAAGAAGCCAGGGATAAGATGCAGTGCTAAAGGCATGTCCTCCTTCCCCATGACCTATTTCCTCTAGGTGGGCCCTCCCTCCTAAGGCTCACAGAGCCTCCCAATATAGCTTCATTTCAAGGAGTAGAAAGGAGTGGGGGAACAGAGGATGGACACTTAGTATTCATAACAGAAAATAATACATTCAATTGCCTGTGGTCAAATAACCCAAACTCTTCAGTTGTATAATCCATAAAGCCAGAAGAAGCTTGTAATCTACATAAAGAAAAAGAAAAATGATGCTTAGCCCAATTATGTCAACAAAATCATTCAATGGTACCTGCCCTGAACAAGCATAGTCCTAAAGTAAAATGTGCACTCACTGGAAAACCACTCCTGTCACATTAAAGTATGCCTGGCCAGGTGCTTTTTCACACTGAGCTTCTTGAACAAGCAAGACAAAGAGGTTATGGGTAGATCTTGGCCTCAGAAATTAGCAGAGAAGGGTAACAGAGAGGCCAATTGAGAATTTCATCTACAAAAGGCAAGTTGCCCCAGTCATTATTCAGCCCTTCAGATGGTCTCTGCTTAGACTGTATTCCACCATTTAGATTCTTTTTGGTGTAATCCACCTATTCCAGAGACTGACATCTTCAGAACAGTCTCAAAAGCACATGACTCATAGAGAACTCAGGGTAAACTGCATTTTATTTCTGGAGATATTCAAGGATCATTCAAACCAATGTTCTAAATCAGGGACTGGAGTTTTTGTTGTGTAAAGAGTCAGAGAGAAAATATCTCAGACTTTGAGATATTTGGAGAAAGGTGGAGTCACTGTGTCTTTGTAGCCCAAAAGCACCAGGACAAAACAAAAATGAATGGACCTCATTCCTAATCATTATGTAAACCATGGTGTATTCCCCAGGGGTCCTGGTTCCTCCAAGGGGCAGGGCCTGCTGCAGACAATTGACTGTGGAGAGTTAGTAAGGAAAGGAGGGGACTGTGGTGTCATCTTGGGACTGAAGCATGAGCCAGGGTATCAGGAGTGGGGAACTCGCAGCAGGCAGGCTTACTAAAGAACAGAATGACCTGGCACTTACAGACCTGGGGTGAGACCTCCGGCCTCTGAGGTGTAGGGGAAAGCTAGTGGTGACTATAGGCGTGCTGCGGGAGTGATCTGGTATGGCGGGCTCTGAGCCATGGCACGGAGCTGGGCGGTGTGGAGCTAGGCACTGGGTGTTCCCTTCTTTGTAAGTCACTCCCCTCTTCCCCCACGATAATAATAAATGTACATACATATATGTTATATGGTTTTCCTGGTAGTGCAAGAGACCCAGAGAGAACTCTGGTGACACATGGCATCAAAATAGACATATCAGTCTATCTGGATAGAAAGTTAAAAATACAGCTGTTATTTTTCATTATTTCAGATACTTAGTAATTTAGTGCTATTGCTCTGGTATTTACTCAGAAGTAAATGATCAGTAAGAGGCTGATGTACAAAGGGATATTAAAAATAGTAGCACTTTGGGGCTAGAGCGATGGCTCAGCTACTCCTCCAGAGGCCCTGAGTTGGTTCCCAGCACCCACATCAGACGTTTCACAACCACCTCTGGCTCCAGGGGATTCCATGTCCTCTTCTGGCCTCCAGGAGCACCTGCACTCATGTGCACATATCTATACACAGACACACACACATAATTTAAAAATAAAGCTTTCTTTTAAAAAGTATCATCCCAAGCATGCTACATCTCCATGTGCTGTAAAAGTTTTATATTCTGAAATATGTGCCATACTGTGATGCTGACATCTTTATCATTATTGTGTTTTGATTTATATTTTCAGATTTATTCTTATTATGAAACTAATCTATTTAAGAAAGTATATACAATAAATTATTCCTTGTCCAAAATGTTTAAGGATAGATTTTTTTTTGAAATGATAATTTTATAATTGGTAAAGTTCACGTAGTGCTATATTATGTGTTCCCATTGCCCTCAGAGTCTGAGGCAGCACTTTATTATAAAAAAGATTATTATTTCTCAAGTGATATCTACGAATATTCATGTAGTTTTTATAAAGATTATAATAGCTTATTCTTTCTCAAAATATGATTTGGAGATTCCTGGGGATCCCTGAAAATTTAGAGGGCATCTATAGAGTTGAAAGTACCTTCATAAAAGTACTAAGACACCATTTTCACATTCATCCTCCTGGGAGACAATAATACAGCTTTCAAGGGGCTTAAATGATGCATGATCACAGTGTATGGAGTAGAGCCAATGTGACAATCATCAGGCTACAAGAAGATTGGCAAGAATAAACAACAATATTACTCTGATTATTAAAATTTCGATATGGCAAAAATCTAGTTAGTTCCTTAAAATCATGTCAAGGATTTGTTACTACTTTTCCAGTGCTGAGGATCTCACCCAGGGCCTCATGCCTTCTGAGCAACTGTTCCACCATTGAGCCACATTCCTACCTTATCCCGACTCTATTAATTTTTGATGTTTTTGAGACAATGTCTCTCTACAAACCAACTCCTCAATCCTAGAATTATAGGCATACACCATTAAGCTCTGCTTACTGTTATTTTTAAACAAACATATAAGTAAATATATTGTAATTTCTTGTTTTAATTTTCTAATATGATAATCAAGGATATCTATAACTCATCTTACTAGAAAACTAACGAGGATCAGGAATTTAAGGTCATTCCTGGCTACATAATAAATTTGAGGTCAGCTTGGGATACATGGAAATTTGTCTCAAGAAAAAAATTACAGTAATATTCCAAAATCATTTTTATCCAGCTACATTTTATTGATGAACACTCTCATATATTAGATTTTAAAATGAAATTTGTAATTTAGCTAACATACAACACTGTAACAAAATCAAAGGGAGATTGCAGTCCATTCTTCTTGGTAAGGACACACAGCTGGTAGGTATTATTAAAAAGTCTAGCCTTGAGTCAGACAAACCTGAGCAACTGATAAGAGTATTTTTCCCACTCATATAATCTCTCTGGTTTGATAGTATGAGATTGCTTAATATTTATTCTAAAGCCAAGCCCAAAATCTTCTCATCTGGAGGACAGAGAGCTTTCATAGACTACAAATTTAAATGCCTCAGGTATACACAGATAAACTAATTTCATGGAACAGAGAGAGCTGAATAGGAACAATTATTGCTGGGTTTCTGAGTAATGTGAACTACTTCCCAGTACATGGCCCCTCTACAAGGACAATAAGATGAATTAAAGTTTTTATGCTTGACAGTTCTAAGTATTCTCTATGCAGAAACCTGGTTGCTACCGTGAGACAAACACCAATTGTGTCTGAAATTACACAGTTCTACAAAAGCTTTTGGTGAGATAATACAAATATAAAATTAAAAGTTAATGGTAGAATGTCACATAAGACACAAATTTAATGAACCAAAACAAATCACTAGAACAGCAAGTATGAAATATTAATATGTAAACTCAGTGTAAATAGATGTTATAAATATATGCATTCATAAATATATACACATATAATACATATATGTATATCCACACCTTCAAAGAAAAAATATATATATATAATAATAGCTTATTTTGCTCAGTGTAGGCATGAAATGGCATATTTCCCTCCTTTCCAGATCAACCTAATTCTGACCCAGGTTGAAAGTCATAGAGAAGACTCCTTCCTTGAACTGATTCATGACTTATGTACAGATCAGGCCCTGTCCACATCAGCTATTCTGTGTCTCTGTTATTTAGGCTGCATGATTCTACCGGGTGCAAGAATTCTGCCGCTTCAAAGATGTTACAGTATTTGGAGATGTTGGATGTCAGCGGCCCACCACTGTGTTCTTTGGCAAACCTGTAGCTGTACTTGACAGTATTGCCCTCCTCACCTTGGAGCTGTTGCCCAGTCTCCCCATCCTTGTGACCTCCCAGGTCGTTCTCTTCTGGCCCGTTACAGAAGACCTCCCTTCTCTCTACCACTGTGCCAAGACTTGAATATCCGAATCTCAACAGATGATGATTTTACAAAGCATAGGAACAGTGTTTCATTGCAGTCCCATCTCAGTTTCTCTTTCAGCAAAATTCTTCAGAGTCTAGCACCCTGCTTGAAATGCGGAAAGAAGAAAGCATAGAGAAAAACCAGCCAGCAAGCATTTCTGGCAACTGTCACTGAGTTTTGCAGTAGTTTAGTACGATGCATGAAAGAACTTCTAAACTCAAGACTTGAAGGGTGGATTGGTCCTCAATGCTAGACAAGAATTGTGGCTCTTCAATGAGTGGAAACTCAAAGATCAAGATGAGTAGTGAATAGCTGTATCTATTCAGGAACTGCAAAGACCAGATAGATCCTGAGGCTTGCTAGGAGGTGCAGCGAGTTGCAGAAGAGCATTAGATGCCAGCTTAACACTAGTTTATTTGTTTTTAAGACAACAAAGAACATTAAAGAAATGAAGGTGAAATAGAGAAACACAAAGCTACTTTAGAATGACTGCGAGAAAAGTCCCTTCGGAGAAGGTATGTCTTGAACTTGCAGAAGATGACATTGAACTTTCCTCTCACACAGGTTTCAGAGTGGAGGCTGATGATGATGCAACCATAGTTACTAAGAGCACATGAGCAGGTTTATTATTCAGAAGAGAATGAGAAAGACACTCAAGCGAGTCCAAAATGACCCACAGAAGAGGTGATATGTAATATTCACCCATTTGTATCTGGATAGAGGGAGAATACACTTTAGTATTGGGATGCCTATGTGCCCAGTATTCCCTAGGAAACTTGTACCTCACACTTTGCCTTTGAAGGTGCTTAATCAAGTTGCGAACTACATTTGTGAATTCTGTCTTATATCCTTCATTTTCCTAGGTCTAATTTTATCTTTTATTAATGTATTATTTATACCATGCCATTCCACGTTGTCTTTTCTTCAAAAATAAAACAAGGTTGGTGCTCAGTCAGTATGATTTTATGCCTAAGACCCTTCTGTTGTTATTCACTAGAATCTGTTTTTAGCTGATTCAAAACTGTGAAACCTTAAGAAACAGTATTGCAAATTGACATGTCTTGTGTGATATTTTATATTTGACTTAGGGAATAAATAAAAAACCTGACATGCCCAAGGATTGATATTGAGGGCAAGTACATGCCTATGGACTGTCACATTGAAAATGAGAGTCCTCTTTCTTTTTGTTGGTCAGGGTACCTCATGGCTCCACCACCTGGCTGTCAGCTTCTGGACTACGATGAGACAAGGGAAGTTTCCAGAATAATAAAAAATATTTTTAAGTAATATCTTTTTAAATATTTTTATTTATTTTTATTTTGTGTGCATAAGTGTATTGCCTGAGTGTAGGTAAGTGCACCCATGTCGTGCAGTGCCCGCAGAGGACAGAAGAGGCTGTCAGAACCCCTGGAACTGGAATTATGGACAATTGTTAGCTTGCCATGTGGGTTCTGGGATTCGAACCGGGTCTTCTGCAAGAACAGCCAGTGTTCTTAACTGCTGAGCCATCTCTCCAGCCCCTTAGAATAAAAATTATAAGATGACATCACTTTCAGGGTTAATTTTGCATCCTGAGCATTTCACTTGCCTCACCTTCATGTTGGTCTTGTCAGAGATCAGTTACAGAAGGATCTTGCTAGCACACAAATATTTCTCTAAGTAATATAATATAGCAAGTTATTAGCAACTACTAAATAGAACTCTTATCAAACTGTCAAATTAGAACTAAATCCACCTAAAGATGTTTGAGAATGGGGTAATTGTGCGTATGAGGTTTTGAGGAATAGGGAGTGTCTGAAAAGACTTGGAGTCTCTGGCTTGGTCCAAAGTGCATTCTGTGATCTAGGAATCATGGTGGGTGGGACTCAAAGGGGTGAGGAATTAACCAAAGGAGAGATCAGCAAGTCTTTGAAAGTGACAAAAAAGCTCTAACAAGCTATGTAGTTTATATTACATAACTCTTTTCTCTCTGTGTTCAGTAGCTTAATATGTTTGCTTACCAAAATGCTAGATCAAGGATGATTTAAATTTTTGTTTCAATGCCAGATATGGTGGTATATGGCTATATTCAAGCCCTCAGGAGGCAGAAGTATAAGCTCTTGATTGTGAAGTCAGCCAGAGCTACGTAGTTAAGACTAGGTACAAAAAATTTGCATTAGAGATAACTCAAAAGAAACAATCAAGAAATTATTTCTACAATACTTTAAAATATTTTTTTTTGTCTTTTTGAGACAGGGTCTCCCTGCAGCCCCAGCTGTCCTGGAACTCACTATGTAGACCAGGCTGGCCTCGAACTCACAAAGATCCACCTGCCTCTGCCTCCCAAGTGCTGAGATTAAAGGCATGTGCCACCACACCTGGCCCAATTTAAAATATTTTTATGCATATGAGTGTATTGCCTGCATGTATGTAAATTCACCATGTCGTGCAATGCCCACAGAGGTCAGAAGAGAGCATCAGATCCCGTGGAACTGGAGTTACAGACAGCTGGGCACTGGGAATCAAATCCAGGTCCTCTTCAAGAAAAGCCAGTATTCTTAACCATTAACCCATATCTCCAGCTCCCAATTGTTTAAACCTGTGATATATATATAATATATATATAGAGAGAGAGAGAGAGAGAGAGATTTTGAATACCTTGTATATGTTCACATGTAATGCATATTATCTAAGTATATAATAAATGTATATGTACAAGTACATACATGTAAATGCACATGTGTATACATGTGTGCACATTATACATTAAAAAGATAGAAAATAATAATTTATTTGATCATTAAATGATATGGATTAGGAAGCACAGAGAAAGAAGTTCAGCAAGCTCCAACCAGCAGCTTGAGGGACAAACTTTTGTATGCTAGACTTAAGTACATGGTACAGAAATTGTCTGGCCATAACTGGATGTTTGCCTTATTTGAGCATGGTCTGATCAACTGTCTATCTCTGATTAGCTGTATTTTCTTTGGTTGTGATTAGATGTTGCATGGTTATTTGTTACAATAAAATACGTATTGTTGAGATAGTTACATTTCAGATTGTTTACATACTGTTAGGTTGTGGTTTGTTATATAGGAACTGGAAGTTACAGAAACAGCCTCAGGCTAAAAGTGTCCTGTTTTTTAAATTTAATACACATGTACGTGTAAGTGAATGTGCATAACCTACTCTTTTTTGTTCACATACTCCAGTTCTCTCTCTCTCTCTCTCTCTCTCTCTCTCTCTCTCTCTCTCTGATCATGTGTGTGTGTGTGTGTGTGTGTGTGTGTGTGTGTGTGTGTGTAAGGAGTGAAAGGGATCTGAGTTTTGTAGTAGACACCAAGTTAATGAACTGACATCAGAGGCAGGTCTGACACTCACAGAGAAGGTGACTCAGCTAGCCTGAAGCCTATTTATATTTGCCTGAAGCTTATTTCTGTGTTTGTACCAAAGCTTTCAGACTTTTCAGTCCTGATCTCTACCAGTGAGCATCTCTGTCTGAAGTCTTCCCCTTAAACACAGCATCACCACACACCTGGCCAGCTCCCGGGTGACTTTGGTAATCCTTTATCTGCTCTGAACTGTGTGACTAGAGTCTCACTCTCTCTCCTCCCTTCCACTCTCTCTCCCTCCTTCTTTCTCTCAATTGCATCTCAGATCTTCAGATGGTCATCCTTCTGTGGAAGGGCATTTTATGGTCCCTAAAGTTAAGACCCAAGGTAAGAACTACCTGCTCTTCTACTCTGCCTCCAATATGTCATATTTCCAGCACCAGGGACTATAAATTACCACTCATGGCAATATGGCTCATGTGGTGTGCAGATGCAAGTAAGAGGTCACAGCAGTGCACCAAGCAGCTGCTGCCTCATCTGTGAGAGAAGACGAGATGGCTATTTATGAAGCAGTGGGAAGGCAATTCATAGGTAAGAAAAAAAACAAGACAAACTCAATTTCAGCTTTAGACAGTAACTTTGGAAAACCATGATCTTGAAACAGGCACCTGTTCGTATGCCCTCACCATCCACCTGCCAACCTCCAACTGCCATGGCTAGACCAAGGGCTGCATGGTGCTTTGTTTGTTCTCTGAGACTGATAAAAGCCAGGGTCCTAGGAAGGAGAATTCTGGGAGAGAATGAAAGACCTTTCCCTGGAAATTGCTTGGCCATCCCAAAACCACAGAGTCGCTGAAGGAGAAGTACCACTTGCTAAATTGTCCTGGGAGAACTTTCTGTCTTCCTTGCTACAGAGAATTTCTGGGGAACTGAATCTGCTCTGAGACAAGATGAGCAGCCTTGACCTCTACATCTAAGGAAACAGAGTCAGGTGGGAGATGTAGATTGCTCCTGCTTGCACAAACCCCTCAAAACATTGAAGTGTTTACAATGGAGAAAAAAATGCAGGGGTCAGCATCTGACAGTGTCTGGGTTGGTGAGGATCATTCCTACACAAGAATGGAAGTTCCTGGAGGTCAGGAATAAGGAATGCATGAATGTGTGCTAAAGTACTCCAGAGTCTAAATTGATCTCTCAAGTGGACAAGTTTAATTATAAATATCTGCACTAGCACATCTCCAAGAAAAATATCTGTGGTGTAATATGAGAGACAATGATTGTAGATTGAAGAATTCAGATGTGACTCCTGAAGTTTTAAATTCTTTGACATTACCCCGGGCATAGTGGCACACACCTTTAATCCCAGCACTCAGAAAACAGAAGCAGGCAGATCTCTGTGAGAAGACTGAAGACACCTGATCTACAAAGTGAGTTTCAGGCCAGCTGTGGCTACATGGAGACCCTGTCTCAAAAAGACTAAAAAAACAAAAATTATATGACATTAAGTGAATCCCTTAATAGCTGTATCTGTTGAAAATCTGCTGAACTTCAAACTCAAAAAACTGGGGAATTTGTATTAAAAGAACTCTAAACTCCTTGAATCATCAGCATTGTTTCCTTTTTCTGGAGAATTGTTCTGGTTTGAATGGTGTCTCCCAATTGGTTAGGTCCTCCAAGGGGCGGGGCCTGCCCCAGAGTGTGGATTACTGCAGGGCTTCTGGGAACCATCTTGGGACAGAAGACATGAGCTGTGGTGTGGGGAGCACGAAGCCCCGTACAGCAGCTCGAGGACAGAATGGCCCAACACTTATGGACCTGGGGCGATATTGCTGGCCCCTGAGGCATGAGCGAATGCTAGAGGTGACTATGGGCATGGCACAGCCTGATAAAGCAGGCTCTGAGCTGCGCAGCTGGAGGCGTAGGGCTAGGCACTGGGTACTCATTTCTCTGTTACTCCCCTCTCCTTCCCCCCCAATGATAATAATAAATGCACATAAAGATATGTTCTATGGTTTGCTTGATGGCTCAAGAGACTAGCGGGAATTCGGGCATCAAAACTGGCATAGCCTGGCAGGATATGACGAAACTGAGGATGAATTTTAGAAGAACGCTGATGGCAGCACTGATTTACAATGGGTTACTAAAAACAGGCCAGCCACACAGAAGCATGGGTCACAGTTATGTTGTAAATATGAGGATATGTTGCAGGTATGTGAAGATTTGTTAAAGGTTACCCAGAGGTTAGAAAATCTTTTACCTGCTCTAGACCCAAAGGGAGCACTCAGAGAGAGGGTGCAGCCACATTACATCATAAAAGATGGGTCCCAGGCAGGGAGAGCTGAAAAGGCTGAACTGGCAGATCCAGCTGCAGAGCTGGAGAAAGAAAAAGACAGGACACTTTCACTTGTGTGAGGTCCAAGGACTCAGAGGAAAAGACAGATAATAGTAAAAAGGAAAAAAAAAAAAAAAGCTGACTGTGCTGTAGCTAGGAAATTATTCTGTGCTAGAACTGTTAAAACAGGGAAAAAATCACAAGCAAGCAAATAGAGAGCCCTTGGCCATGTGGCTTGTGAGAGTATGGGATATGGGAGCAAATGACATCAGTCTAAGTCCTTCAGAAGCCTCACAGCTGAGTTATATAACCACCCATCCCTCCTTGTGATATAGGCTGTTCAACCTAGGCCAATGCAGGGGGGAGCAGTCCTTAATGGGGTGGCTGGTTAAAGGCATTAAAGATACATCGTTGTCACCAAGGGAGACTAACATGATTAGCAGGGGCTAGAGGACTGTAAAGGAGGGGCAGGCATTACTGAGAGAACTAGGTGTAAGAAAAGCAATATATATGAGGTCCAGTTCACTGGGCCAGATAAGACTGTGTTCACTAGAGATATGAAAGAAAGCTTAATTCAACTGGGACCTCCCAGCATGTAAAACGTGTCTGTAAAATAACAGAACACCCTATAAGAGTTATAAAAAAGACCAGATGGAAGAAATGGTCCACTTGGGTTACTCAAAGACAAATGTGGCAAGTCTTATGTCAAGCCCAAATCCCCAGAGAAAAAATCAATAGAAAACCAAATTCAGTACTAAGGTGTTTCTGGAAGGTTTTAAAACCAGAAGAACAGTTTACAAAGGACATTCAAAGGATAACAACTGTACAAGGGGTGGTTAAAAATCCCTGAGGATTAAATAAGGTGCATTTCTCTTCTGATAAAAGCTATACTAGGGGTGGAAACAGGTTTTCCCACCAAGTCCTCCCCCAGCAACTTGGTGTGGTCAATGGGAAGATGACAGATATGGCTACAGTCAGGAGGCAGACGCAGAGCCTACCTGACTCAGGGAACCAACAAGTGCAGTGGGGATAGGAGAAGCCCCCTGCCTCCTTAGCCCAGTGCAGGGTTAGGCAACTGGAGCCAACACCTGTAAGTATATCAAAAATAAAAGAAAACAAAGAAACCCCACGTAAAATCCCCCATGCAAAATGACTCCAAAGAGTTAACTAAAAATGGTGAAGAGCTAACCAAATTAATGCCTCGCACCCATGCTAAGGTACCTAACAAGGATCTACGGAGAAAACAGTTAATACAAATGGACAAAACCTTTCCATGCTTTGTGAGACTTTGTCTGTGATTGATTTAATATATGTTAACCTTCCTTCAAGTGTTTTACAGATGTGAAACCCATTTGAAAGATACCGAAAGAAGCAAAGGCCAGCTATAGTTGTAAAATTCTTGGGAGTTTTAAGGTTGGGTTAAGATAAAGACAGAAAACCCCAAACTATACAACTCTTAAGAAAATCTACAGTACCAGTGGTGGGTTGTCCCCCTCTCCCACCATGAACTCTTGGTCACAGAGAGATCCTAAAGGTCCTCCAATTCACCAAGGCTGCTGCCATTAATGTCAGTTGTACACTAGGAAGGTCAGTAAGGCCACGTTGCTGAAGACACTGCATGTTGTGAGCACAGGAAAAGAAAAAGAGATGGAACTGAGATTAAGCCTAAACACTCCATGCCACTGGATGGATGCAGGTGGTTGGGGGAAGAAAGGATCCTCTATAATTCTATTCAACGATGAACCCTGCGTGCTGCTCACTATGGACATGCCAAGCAATACCTGCAAGTGCAGTAATGGCTCAACCAACACACATACAACTGACAAATTTCTGATTGGATAAGGCCCACTCCTAGGGGTGGAACACATATCTGGTGCTGTAGACCAGGCCAACGCCTTGTGTCAAGAAAGGCTACAGGCCCTAGTGGAGAAGCCACCTGCTGGGATATCTTCTAGGCATTTGTATTTACATTCATGTTTGTTTAAATGTGTCTAATTCTTTCCATTTGTCTTTATAGTAGAAAAAACACAACTGAACTAGATCAGTGGCCATGGCCTAAAGACAACTAATGGGGAGGCCACCATAATACAAGAGAGATTTCCCTACATCTGTCACCTCCCTGTAAGGCTCAGGGACATTAGCAGAAGATGGATGGGAAGATTGTAAGAGTAGAGGAAAGGGGTGGAGTGTATGCCAATTAGCTAGTTCCTCCAAGGGGCAGGGCCTGCCACAGAGTATGGACTACTGTGGGGCTTCTGGGAGCCATCTTGGGACAGAAGACACTAGCCGTGGCATAGGGAATGTGCAGCCACATGCAGTAGCTCAAGGACAGAATGGCTGGACACTTATGGACCTGGGATGAGATCACTGGCCCCTGAGGTGTCAGTGAATGCTAGCAGTGACCATGGGCATGACACGGTCTGATATGGCGGGCTCTGAGCCATGCCACCGGAGGCATGGGGCTAGGCATTGGATACACATTCCTCTGTTACTCTCCTCTCTTCCCCCGCATGATAATGATAAATGCACATAAAGATATCTTATATGGTTTTCTTGATAGCACAAGAGACCCAGAGGGAATTCGGGTGGCAAATGGAAAAGCTGACCACCCCTCTGGATAGCTCCTGGTCTATGGTCAGTGTTCCTGTTGGATGCCCTGTGCTGTCACATCACCTGTTACCTTGAATTTCCTCTCCCTCTGTGTGTTGCTTCCAGCCTGGTCTCTCACTCTATACCTCTAATACCTTGTCAAGGTGAAAACAGGGTCTGAATTGTCTACTGTCAGTCACCTCACCTTGATAACCAGTCAGGCCTTGACTAAATACCACCAGTTAACAAAAGTTATTTAAGGTAAGCTGTTTTACCTGGGCAAACCAAACTATTGCCAAACCAAACCAAGAGACCAAACCAAAAACTATTGCCGACATGCTAAAAAGCAAAGGATATTGGGGAAGAACTGAAGTCCACCTTTCAAACTGCCGGTAAATTTTGGTTTTTACCCAGGGTCAACAGAAACTACTGAAGTTTTACTCTTTCAAAAGAGAGGCTACTTTGAGGTGTCTTAGACCAATGGAGTCAAGTTGTTGCCTGGCAACAGCCATAAGGCAAGAATAGCCTATGGCCTAGAGAAATCTAGTAAATTAGGAAAGAAAATTGCCTTGGTGCCTGTGTCAAAGTCATTCTGGTTTAGTAGTACTATAAAAGGACAGTTAAAATCCAATACACTGAGTATTTTCTTCCTTAGAAAACACAAAATGAGGGAGTTGAGTTTGGTGAAGGAGAAACATGCTTGGTACATTTTCCCTAAACTGTTAACTCGTAATGAGTTAACAGTCTTTGACATTCTTTCAGCCTTTCCTTCACCATCTGTGTCTCCCAACAACCAAAAGAAGGGCAGAGGAAGACCCTCACCAGCGCTTTTGATGTGGCTTTCACACTGTGGTACCTAGAGCCTACACTCTTATCAGATGGGCCAGTACTTGACTTTTTCTCTAGATAGCTTTTAACATTCTTCCGTATCTGCCACCTTATCTTAAATGGGACAATCACCATTATCTTTTGCACTAATGAGCCCCAAACTCTAAGTAACCCAAACAACAAAGAATTATTTCTTGCTGAAATTATTTCAGTGCAGTTTGGGTAGCCTGGTGCATCCTGTTGCTACACCATCTGGAACCTGTTACAGTGGCAGGACAAAAGAAATTTAACGGATCAAGCTGGTTCTTATTGCCTCCATCCATACAAAACCAAGACACCTGCTTCTGTTCCACTGGCCACAGACCTTAGCCAAACATGTGGAGAACCTGGGGGCTGTCAGAAGATGCCCAGAATTGAGCAGCTGCTTGCTGCACTCCTGCATAATAACCATACACAGTGACAAGAAGGATGATGCAGACATTCAGACTTGGTGCATCGGGTTGATACTGAATCCTGGTGACAGGTCATGCCAAAGATCTGAAAGGCCTTCTCTGATGATGTGGAGAAAGTCCAGTGTGCCTTAACTGAAGGCCTGACCTCTGGCCCCGCTTCCTCTGTGAAGTTCCCAGAGCATGGGTAGTAAGGGACTTACCTCCTGGAGCTCCTCAGTTCTTTCATGAGTACAAACTGGGTAGAATATACTGTCCAGACAGCCATCCTTGTTGACTGGAAGTTTTCATTTTTGTATCCTCAGGATCAGAAATCAAGAATTTGACATGAAAGGAGTATGTTGCATAACTAAGAGCATATGCCCCATAGCTAAGGTCATTTATGTCAATTAAAATTGTGCCATTTTAACGCATCATCACAGCTCTATAGTTGTGTACCTACTCTGCATTGCAAGGATACCCAAATAGATGAGCAAAGATGATCTCTAGAAAACTGATGCCAGTCCTTTCCAGCAGGCTAATGCTGTTGTCTTGTCATTTGAATTCCAGATAAGAGAATGAGATGCAGAGAGATTGACAGATGTAACTGTGTGCATATGACCTGTAAATGACAAAGCCAGAATAGGAGCCCAGGCTCTGTGGGTGATAATCTAGTGCAAAGGGCTTGGTTCAGGGCATGCCCAGAACCAGTTCCCATTCTCCCTGATGCTCTCTTTGCAAATGTCAAAATACCAACCTGACTCCACGGGGAAGCAAATGATGGACAGTCAGCCATTCTGCTAACGGCCCCTGCAGTGTCAGCTCCAGGCTAGCAGTAGGCAGCAGCAAATGCATGTTTAAATCATGCAGAAATGAGTAGCACGATGAAGACAATAAGAGGCCTCTGATGAAATAATTGCTTCCCTGTAGGAAATTCGAGTGACTGCAGTTGATGGTACCCAGACTAGAAGTGAGTGTGCCAGAGCTGTCTCTGCAATCTGTACAAAGGAATTGAAATGGAGGATGCAGGCACAGGCATGGCACTTTCAAAATAAAATGATACATAGGTCGATGAAAAGCTGTTCAGGGTTTTACACTTCTTTAGAAGCTGTTTGTACACTCAGAGAAAGAAGTCAAACTAGTGGTATCATAATGTGAGTCTGCCCTGAATGTTTCTGTAATCACAGCCAGAATGGCTGGTAAAAGATTTTTTTTAAGTACTTGTAGAATTTGAAAATGTGATTTAGTCCCAGTGCACTAGCACCTGGGCAGTCCACACCACTGATGGGGCAGTACTCTCATGATATTACCTTCAGAAGACCTTATTACATTCTCCTTCCCCAGCATGCTCCTATGAAAGAAACAGAAACCAGATTATGACTCAATGTTGAAACTGGAAAATTTCTGAAGCTTCAGTGGGAACATCACATGTATCATAGGAGGAAAAAATTGGTGAGTTCACACCTGTGTCATTTGCATAGAATTCCTCTCATCCCACCGAGAATTTTGATCTCTCTGGAAGAAACAGCAGTTCTCATTTGTTCCAATTCACAGGTCTGATCTTCAGTGTGTTGTTCAAAAGACCTCTTTGGTTTATGGAGTCCATGTTCTCCTATACGTAAAAATGATTGTTTAAATTTGATAAAGCTTTTTGTATTTATGCAAGTAGATTTTAGTGCAGATTGTACTCTAAAGTTCTATGGCTCAACGCCCCATTTTTCAGCTTCAAATGTTGAAAATGTAATAAGCATCAAATAGAAATGATACATACATTTTGGAAATTTGGCCCTTTCTCAGCTGCTCATTATCTGTGCCAAGCAGCATCGACTTCTCAGTCATTCACACCATCACCTGGGAGACAGCCAAGACTTTGCTGTACACTGTGTGGCTAAGCAATGATGTTTGGTGTGTTAGGGTTACTGGGTGCATTTTGATTTACATCTTGATCTTAATGATGGGCTTCTCAGGAGCTGATCTTACTGTAAATTGAAGAGCAATAAAACGTATTGAAATCACATCTCAATTTTATTGCAGCAATATGAATGTTCTGAAATACTGTTTCTAAATTTTATAAACCTTTTTGCAATGCTCATAAAAGTACACTGTCCTTTATAAAGTTGTAAGAAATTAATAATGGATAGAGATTCACTTTGTTTTAAAACTATGGGCATGCTCCTACTCTCCAGAGATTTTTAACTTTTTACTGAGTTTTATACAATATATTTTGATCATATTTGGAACTCCTTCCCTGTCCCTTGTGTTAACACACAAGGCCTACTGAGTAAATTTGAATCCCCAGTTGTCCTTCTGTATGGTTCCACCCATTGGAGTCTGATTAACCTACACAGTGTCACAACCTTGAAGACCGACTCACCCCCTCCCAGCAGCTATTGGTTTCCTCTCCAATTCCCTGCTTCTATGCTGGGTTTTTGTCTGGCTTGAGCTAATGTGGAACTTGTACATGTTGTCACCATTGCTGTGAGTTCATATGAATAATTTCCCAGATGTCTGGAAAACTCTATTTCCTTGTAGTTATCCACCACCTCTGGCTCTTAAATCTTTCTGTCCCCATCTTCTTTAATGATCTCTGACCACCAGGAGACAGAAGTTTGATATAGGTGTCCTGTTCAGGGATAAGTGCTCTGCAACCTTTTATTCTCTGCACGTTGGACAGTTGTAAGTCTTCATGTTAATTACTCACTATATGCTACATAAGGAAGCTTCTTTAGTGAGAGTTCAGAGATGCATTAATCTGAGTATAACAATAAGTAATTAGGAGTTTGTTTAATACTCTGTCTTTTAGCAAAATAATATTAGTAGGCTCTCTCATAGCCTATGACCTGTCTTGCCACAAATTCCTAGACCTGATATCAGTGTTAAGCATGGGCTCCATCTTGTGAAGTAGACCTCAAATCAAATCAGTAAGTAGTCGTTACTCCCATAATGTAAGTACCACCATTGCACCAGTAGGCATATGTTACCAGGCCATATGTTGTTGTAGGTTACAAGATTCACAGCTGGGTAAGATCCATGATCATCCCCTCTCTTCCAATAGTATGCATAGCAACTTCAGGCACTATGAAAACTAGTCAACAGAGAAGCTATGAAATCAGTACCAGCTTGATTTCTCCTTTTTTGTTCTACAACTCATATATGTAGTATCTTCTGCAATAGGGTCTTACCATGAAGTTCTAGTGAGTAACCAAGACCAGAGGCAAAGGCCAGGATTGTTTGAGAGTCCTTGGGACCCTAGTCAACAGCTTTAAAATAAGGAGTCCATCCCTGGCATTGGGCTTTTTCTTTGCCAGCCTATGGCATTCAGTAGGGATGATGTCTACCTGCTATGGTCAAACTAGATAGCTACATGTAAAAGAATGAAAATAGATCCCTGTCTCTCAACCATGCACAAAACTTAACCCAAATGGGTCAGGAATCTCAACATAAGACCTGATACCCAGAATCATATAAAAGGGAATATACAGAATATACTGTCTCTTATAGGCTCAAAAAGGACTTTCTGAACAGGACTCATAATCATTAAGTTCAACAGCTGACAAATGGAATATCATGAAACTAAAAAGCTTCTGTAGAGCAAAAGACACTGTCATTTGAGTGAAGAGGCAGCCTACCAAATGGGAAAAGTCTTTACCAGCTGTACTTCTGACAGAGGGTTAGTATCTAGAATATATAAAGAGTCCATAAAACTAAACATCAGAAAACCAAACACCCAGTTAAAAATTGGGGCAAGGGGGCCAGGGGTGGTGGCACACACCTTTAATCCCAGCACTTGGGAGACAGAGGCAGACAGGTCTTTGTGAGTTCTATGCCAGCCTGGTCTACATAGTGAGTTCAAGGACAGCTGGGGCTACAGGGAAACCCTGTCTCAAAAAGAAAAAAAATGGGGGCAAGGAACTGAACAAGAAGTTCTCAAAAGATGAAACATAGATGACTAAGAAATACTTTTTCAAATGTTCCACATTTTTAGCCATCAGGGTAACACAAATTAAAAACCCTTTGAGATTTCATCTTCTCCCAGTCAGAATGACTAAGATTTCATAAAACAAACAACAAAACCTGACAATAATGTGAGGAAAAGGGACCACTTATTCACTGTTGATGGGAGAGAAACCTGGTGCAACCACTATGGAAATCAGTGTGATGATTCCTCAGAAAGCTGGAAATTGATCTACCACATGATTCAGCTATACCACGCTTGAGCATATACCCAAAGGACTCTATATCCTACTACAGAGATACCTGTTCATCCATGTTCATTGCTGTTCTTTTCACAATATCCAGGAAAAGGAAACAACTTACAAATCCATCAACTGATGAGTGGATGATGAAAGTATCATGCATTTATACAATGAAATTTTATTCAGCTGCTAAGAAAAACAAAATTGTGAAATTTGCAGGTAAGTGGATGGAATTTAAATAATCGTCCTGAGTAAGGCAACCCAGACCCAGAAAGGCAAACATTGCATGCTGTCTCTCATAAGTGGCTTTGGAATCCTTAGATACACATTGGAAAATTCAAAGAAGTCAGGAAACAAGTAAATGACTACAAGAAAGGGGGGGGGTATTCTTGGGTAAGGAGATAGAATATGGTTAAAAATAAAATATAGAGGGAAAGGGGAACAATGCAGGAGGAAGGGTTACATGGGGGGACAGGGCAGAGAAGGGAGTATGGGGAGGGATAACTAACACTCAAGGGCTTTAGAAAAACTCATATAAAATTCACTACTATAGAAGCTTCTTAAAGTATACACATAAAATATAAAAAAAGAATAAAAAGGATATACCACCCTCAAAATATTTTAATATATTCCTCCATTCTGCCCTTCCATCTCTTTTGCCCCAGAGTTCCTGTTCAGCAAGATAATCCCTTGGATTGGTTAAAACTAGTGGTATTCCTATGTCTTATATACTGACAGAATTACTTTTATTATTCAGTCAATGTTTATATTCATGTTGATATTGATATTAATTCTTGGTCAAATGAAGCTGCCCATTCAGTGATGAGTGGATAAAGAAAATGTGGCATACACATACAATAAAGTTTTATTCATCCATAAAGAAACCATGTCAATTGCATGAAAATGGATGGAACTGAAGACCATCATGTTAAGAAGAATAATCCAGTCCCAGGAAGGAAACTAGCCCATTTTCTCTCATATGCAGAATATGAGGGTGTATGGCACAACAGAAAACTGGGTCCAGCTCAGGCCACCTGCCGCCATAAGGAATGGGGAAAGGGCTTCCGCATGCATGATGGCCCAGCACAGTCAGGAGAGGCAATGACAACATGCTGAGAGAGGATCTTCCCGGTGACAGGCTGCCATTGGATATCGTAGGATGGAGTGGGAAACCGTGATTGACTAGCCAACCCCTTATAACCCCAAAAGCTTCCCGGAATAAATGAGTCTGCAGCAGCTCTCCCTCTGCTTGCTTTCACCCAACTCCCAGTGTCTGTGTCATGACTCCGTGCCTCTAGCCCCCATATCAGCAGGGACCCTGTGTCCCCCTCCAGCTGGCTCCGGGGGAGGACAGTAACAACTGGCACCCAAACAGGGACCTTGCCCTTTGGCGTGGGCAAGGTGCCCACAGGCTGGTTACCGGTGACTAGGCCCCTTTCTGTTTTGTGTACTGACAGCGGCTCGAGTGTGAACGGGCAGGCCCCTCCTCTTCCCCTTTCCTGTGTCCATCTCCCCCTCCTGCTAGGAAGGCACATCTCACCGTCCTGAAGCCTGTATTAGCCCCTCCCCACATTTGGCTCATCCCGGCGAAATCATGAGGGTCTGACACCCCCCCACCCACCACCCCCGATTTTGGAACCAAGACAAAGCTGTTGGCTGAGACATTGTAGGGCATACGGCTGTGGGTTAATGACCCATGGAAGTTCCCACTAAGCACCGGACACTCGGGTCCTGAACATTCTGTCTGTATGTCTCAGTGGGCCCCAACCATTGGCATCCTGATCTGCTTAATAATCATAGTAGGTCTAGTACGTCACTTTTCCACCCTTCCCCGATAAGAGGACCCCTCCTTTCCCTCCCCTTAGGCACCAGCCTTTAGGATTACAACCACTAAAATACCACTTTCCCATAATGGGGAATCTCCCACCTCATCAGAAGGCACCACAATTACAGGACCTCAAAGCACTACTTCTGCAGCACGGTTTTAAGGTGAAAATGGAAGACCTTAATGGCTTTTGGGACAAGACCCTCATCTTGGCCCCCTGGATTAGCCTGGAGAACATCTGGGACTCAACTATTTGGTCTCACATTCTCTTTCTTGCAAGGAAGCGTGAAGTCCATGAGGGGCATATTCCTTATGCTCCATTTTTTCCTATCCTTCTAGCTATAATTGCCACTCTCAAAGGCTCTTCCATGGAGGAAGTCATCTCCCAAAATAATGAGAGTTGTAAAGAGGACCCCAGACTGGTTCTACAAGCCTTGTCCCTCTCATCCCCAAATGACGATTCTGATGAGGACAAGGATTGGCCTATTGATGATACAGGATGCCCTGCCCCTCCCCCCATCTACTCCTGGGATGAACGCCATCCACATGATCCTGGCCACACCCATACCGCAGCTGATTCGTCTCTGAACACAGCAAAGGCCACCCCCCAGCACCCCCCCCCCCACACTCGCCACCTTTTGTGTTAATGTGGGGCAGGACTCGGCTGTGAGGCCCTGGATCCCCACCCCTCTTACCGATTTGGCTCTCATCTGAAAGGCAGCACAGGAGTCTGGTGTCGACTCCCCATACTTTGAACAAGTTCTCCTGCAATGGGCAACTCATCTCCAAACACATTATGATTGGTACTCTCTCTTAAAGGGAGTGCTTCAGTCTGCGGAGTTCCTCCAATGGAGAGCCGCCTATAATGACCTGACTGAGACACAGGCCTGTCAAAACCTCCAACTGGGGATCCCTATTACTCTGGACATGCTCCTCAGCATAAGCCCCTATATGGACCTTGTGGCTCAGGCCACAGTGGGCATTCATGCCTACTTTGACCAGGTTAAGTCCCTAGCCCTGCAGGGTCTTAAAGCCTGCCTTCCCCAGAAACCACAGTCCTCACAAACTCCGATCTGGGTCCCAGCCGGCAACATTCACCCTGCTGTTGATGCTGTGATCAAAGCAGAGAACCAAGATGTTACAGGGAGCAACTTACCAGCTATGAAATCCCAGGGAGCCAATGTGTAACATATTGTCAGCTATCTCTCATCCATGAAGTGTGCTTTCTTTTTCTCTAGCCCTCGCAAATTCCTCACTCCATCTCCAATACACCCTTCCTGTTGCCACTAGATGCCAGCCCAGCTACTTCACAGAATCCCCCTATGCCTCCTTCGGGACCAAGGAGGCCACACCTCTTGGGTCTTTTAACCAGGATGGTGGGTAGTCAATGATGGGTAGGACCTCAATAATTGAGGCAACCTAAGACCGCCACTTGAGGTGATCCCCTGAGGCCTGGGGTCAACAAGTGTATGGCAGAGAACCATGCCTCCCAGGGTCACATTTATTTAAAACAAAAAAGGAGGATATGTATGGCATAACAAAGAACTGGGCCCAGCTCAGGCTGCCTGCCATAAGGAATGGGGAAAGGGCTTCCACATACGTGATGGCCCAGCACAGTCTGGCGTGGCAAGGACAACCTGCTGAGAGATGATCTGCCCAGAGACAGACTGCCATTGGATATTGTAGGACAGCGTGGGAAACCGTGATTGGCTAGCCAACCCCTTATAACCCCAAATGCTTCCTAGAATAAATGAGTCTGCAACAGCTCGCCCTCTGCTTGCTTTCACCCAACTCCCAGTGTCGCGTCAAGACTCCTGTACCTCTCACCCCCATATCAGCAGGGACACTGTGTCCACCTCTGGCTGGCTCCAGGGGAGGACAGTAACATGAGGGGGAGTTGCATGTCAGTATAAAGGAGACTATTTGAAGAGGTATGGGTCTAGGGGAGGAAGGCAAAGGAGGGGAACAAGAAGATGGATATGATTAAAATATATACAATGCATGTATGAAAATGTCACAATAATCCCCACTGTTCTCATAACTAATATGCATAAAAAGGAAGTAATTAAACACAATTTCATTTTGGAACAGGATGAGGAAAACAGAGAATGAACTTGCCTTTGGCAATCAAGGTTTTCTAGCACGTGCCGCCCTCTGGTGCTCTGTGCTTCCACTGTGTTACATTGGCCAGTTAGTGAGATAAGCAGGGGAAAGACTATTAATCTGATTTCAGGAGCAAAGAATTTCCTCATGGAGGCATGCAGCAGCTGGAACTAGTTTCTACTAACTTATATCATATTCCAAAGTGAAGATTTGATAGTTTAAAAGCTAATGAGCAGTAAAAACCCAACTTCACTGAGCTAAAATTGACATGCAAAAGTGATATGGTTTGAAGGTATACAGCTTGATGAGTTTTGATACCTGTGAACTCCATGAAACCACCCTCACAGTCAAGATCTATGAAATCACCCTCACAATCAAGATCCATCACCACCACAAGGGTAAGTTGTGTCATTGTTCTCCCTCTTGTTCGTTACCCTCAGCCAGGAAACCATTCATTTGTTTCCCATTAGCGTTTTCCAGGATCCAATATACATGGAATAAGTCAATCTTTGTGTAACTTAGAAGGGTCTGACTTCCTTCACTGAGCACGATTATTCTTAATTCTAATATAGAGTTTATTCATTCTATTATTCCATTATATACTGTAGTTTGTCTATCCACCGGTTAATAGATAAACAACTTGGAGCTAATAAAAATAAAGCTGCTGTGAGTATGCAGATAGTCTCTGAATATATGTGCTTTCCTTCATCTAGGGTAAACACTGAAGCATGGAAACACTAGGTCATGTGCATGTGTGCATTTAAAATTATAAGATTTTAAATGTCCAAATACTCTAAAGTGTTTGTATTATTTATGTTTTCAACAACAGTATGAGAATTTTTTGTTTTTCTGCATCCTGCCCAGAATTTGATATGGTTGATATTTTCAACTTAACTGTTCCAATAGCAAGCAAATAGCATTTTACAGAGGTTTGAAATTGCATTTCCTTAATGACAAATGGTGCTGAGGTTTTTTTCAAGAGCCATTTTGCCATCCTTTTATCTACTTTGATGAAACATCTGTTCAAACTTCTGGTTAATTTTAAGTGGGTATCTTGTTTTATTTTTACAGAGCAGTGAAAATTCTTCATATATTCTATGTAAGTGCCTTTCATTACAAGTATTACTAGAAAATATTTTTTTCTCCCATTCTGTGACCTGTTTGTTCTCTTAGTAGTATCATTTATTTATTTATTCATTCATTCATCTGACCATTCATTCATTCATTCATTTTTAGGACAGGTTCTCATGTAACCTGCACTGGTCTCAACCTTACTATATAGCCAAGAATGACCTTGAAATTCTGATCCTCCTGACTCCCCCCAACTGCTGGAATTACAGGTATTCACTACCACACCTGATTTATGAAGTCCTGACAACTGAGTTCAGGGTTTTATGCCTGATAGGCAAACATTCTACCTACTGAGCTTCGTCCAGAGGCCTTAATAGTGCCCTTTAAAAATTTTGTTTTAGATTTTAAAGAAGCTCAATTGATGTTTTTTCTTACCTATGGATCATTATTTAGTGTCATTTCTAAGGACTCTTTGTCTATCCCAACATCACAAAGATTTTCTCCAATATTTTCCTCTGGAAGTTTTATATCTTTTGGATTTACTCTTTGATTCCTCACCCATTTACAGTTAAAGTCATATGTTATAATATATATCAAGGGTTTTTTTCCTTATATATATTCAATTGTATAAGTACCATTTATTCATGATACTATGCTTTCTCTAATGAATTGCCTTTGTACTTTGTTGAAAATCAGTATATATGTCTGAGTCTATTGTCTTTTTATAGATTTAACTAGTTTTATTTGTCTTTCTGAACAATGCCAATACTACATTGTTTTCACCATTAAACCTTTCTAATAAATAGCTGTGCCATGTAGTTTTAGTCATCCAACTTTATTCTTATTATCCACAATTGTCTTTGGCTATCCTAGGCCATTTACACTGAATACAAAATGCATGATCATGTTACCAATTTCTATAAACCCAAAAAATTAAATGCATGCTGGTACTTTGAATAGAAGTGCTTAAGTCTATGAGAAGAATTGATATTTGAACTATATTCATAGTTTGGGCCTATAAATTCAGCATATAATTTAATTTGTTAAAGTCAGTTTGAATTTGTATCAACAGTTTTGTAGTTTTCAAGAAACATATTTATGCATGCTATGTCGGATCTATCCATAAGTATTTCCTTTCTATGCTACTTTTAATGGCTATCCTTTTTAATTTTCAGGTTTTAACACAAAGGCATAATTAATTTCCATATGATTTTATAATCTATAATCTTGCTAAATTTACTTGCTGATTCTTTCTTTCCTTCTTTCTTTTGAGACATAGTTTTGTAGCCAAGACAGGATAGCCTCAAACTCACAACCCTCCTACCTCATCCTGTGAGTGCTGGGGTTATAGGCATGCACAGCCATGGTCAAGTGGTTCTTGTATCTGATTTTTCAGATACCATCACTCTACACAGGTGATCATGTTGTTTATAAATAGCAAACTTTTACTTATTTTTTCTGATCTGAACTGCCCTCAAAATTTAGAGAGAAAATTTCCTTGTACCAACTATAACCTCTAATACAAGTTGAATGAAAAATAATAACCATGAAAGTGACATTCTTATCTTGCTCCTGAGCTTAGGAAAAATAAGTAACACAGTGGGAAGCATGGTAAATGCTGTTCATCAGGCTGAGAATATTCTTTTCTAGTCCAATATGTTGAGCATTGTTTCTCTTATTAAATCAGAAACATGGACTCTTGGTATAAATTTTCATACGCATCATTGGGTAATCACATGAATTTACTTTTCTGTTGTTAATATGATGATTTAATTGCCTTAGTGCTTATCTGAATGTTGAATCAGCCTGAACTCAACCCACCTGGCAATTAATAGATGTATATATTACTCATTTTATTAAAATTTTGCTTCCAACTTGTACATCACTGTTTTTAAAGAACATTGGTCTGTATTTTTCTTGTCAAGCTTTTTTCTGGGTTATTAACCAAGCACTTGGTAATGGTGGCTTTACAAAATAAGTTGAGAAGTACTCCTACTCCTTCGTTTTCGATTTTCTCAGAGTCTCTGAAGAATTAGAATAATTTCTTCCTTCAGGTTTTATAGAAGACAAGAAGCCTCTGCCACGTGGAAGCTTCAGTCTAAGAGCAAATTTACCTGTCAAAGTTAATTTTATTACTTTATAAAAAGCTATTCAGATTGTTTTTCTTTTTGTATGAGCTTTGGTAGTCTCTTATCTGTCCACTTTATGTCGTCAAATTTGCCTGCATAAGATTGTTCACACTATTTCTGTGTAATCACTAGTAAATGGCCCTCTGCTATTTTTACTTTCTGCCAACCCCCATTACACTGGCTAAAGGTTTGCAAATTTCATTATCTTCAAAAGACAGTCCGAGTTTGGATTTTTCTCTATTGTGTTTTCATTTTCCATTTCATTGGTTTCCTCTCTGTTATTTTCATTTCTTTCTTCTGTTTGATTTTCCATTACTTTTGAGTCTTTCAAGGCTCAGGCTGAAGCTGATGATCTGAGATCTTTGTTTGGTACCATTCGTCCTCCTAAGTGTGGTTGCAGGGTTACCTCACAAGTTCTAGTATCCTGAACTTTTATTATAATTGACTTCAAAATACTTTCAAATTTCCCTTTATTTTTTCCTGTGCTTATAAGTTCTTCCAGAATATAATGTCTAATTTCTGAATATTGGGAAATTCTTCAAAGATTCCTTTGACTGATTCCTAATTTACTTTGATTGTGGTCAAAGAACCAATTTTTCAGGTTTTGAGTTTTTTAACTTACTGAGATTTATTTCACAGCCTAGACTGTGGTTTGCTTTGGTAAACAATCCCTGTTCCCTTAAAAGGAACATGCAAAGTTCTAATGTGGGGCAGTGACTTATAAATGTCTATTAACCCAAATCGGTTGCAAAGGTTGTTTGTGTTTTCTATATCCTTGATGATTTTTCTGACCATTTGTTTTATCTGTTATTGAGGAAGATATATTTAAATATGTAACTGTAATAGTGGATGTAATATTTCTGCTTACAGTCTGAAAGCTTTCTCCTAATATATTTTAAACACTAGTTTATGATCTACATACACTTAAGACTGCAATATCTTCTTCATCAAGTCATGTCTTTATAACTGTGAAATCACTTGCAGAACATGGTAGTGTTCCTAGGTCTGAACTGTACTTATTTGAAATATAAGCACTTCAAATTCTTTCCTTCCTTTCTTTTTTTCTGTTAACTGATTTTGGTTTTGGAGCTGTTTTAGGTTCACAGCACGACAGAACACATCCTACTCCTAAACACATGCCCTCCCCCATAACCAGCAACTTCACAGTTGGACATATATCAACACATAGTTATCATCCAATGCCTGCCTTTTTCATTAGAGTTCATTCTTAGCATAGTAGATACTGAGTTTGAACAAATGTGAATGGCACTGAACCACTACTGTGTTATTACAGATACTATTTCTGTATTCCATTTACTCACCCCCTCTTCTCCCCATCCCCTGGGCATCACTGGTTGTTTTATTGTGTCTGTAGTTTCACCTTTTTCCGAACACCGTACATTGGAATCGCATTGCACTTCGTATTGTCATACTGGCTTCTTTCACTCAGTAGCATGCATTTAGCTTCCTTCAGGGTCTCTTCATGCCCAATACCTCCTTTCTTTTTAGCATTGAATAATATTCCATTGTCTGTATGCATCAGTCTATCCATTCACCACGTGAAGACATGTTACTTGCTTCAAGTTTTGGCATTTGAATAAAGCTGATAAGAACATCTGTGTGAGGCTGTGTTGCCTTAAGTGTTCATTTCCTATGGGTAAACACTGAAGAACATAATTGTGATGTTATATGGTAGGAGTATGCTTGTTTGGTAAGAAATCAAGATGTATTCCCAAAGGGTCATCCCATTTGCATTTCTACCAGAAATGAAGGCAAGTTCCCATTGTTCCACATCCTTATCCCACTTTCTGGAGTCAGTATTCTGAATTTTGGCCATCCTGATAGTGTATTATGGTATCTTGTTTCAGTTCAAATTTCCCTGATGACACATGTTGTGGATCATCCTTTCTTAGGCTGATTTGCCATGTGTATTTTCTTTATAATATGTCTGTTCAGGTCTCTTATCCAAGCTTCAATTGGGTTATTTGTTTTGTTGTGTGTGTGTGTGTGTGTGTGTGTGAGAGAGAGAGAGAGAGAGAGAGAGAGAGAGAGAGAGAGAGAGATGTTTTGTGCAGGTGACCATGAGGAACAGAAGACAGTGTTGATTCCCTGGAACTTGAGGCTGTGAGCAAACCAATGTGACGCTGGTAGTCAGTGCTTCTGGAAAAGCATCAAGTGTTTTTTAACACCAGTCCCTGTACTGAGTTTTAAGGTGGCTTTCTTCGCATACTTGCAAAATTAAGTATCTTTTGCAAGTATTTTCTCTCAATCTGTGTCTTCTCTTTTAATTTCTTGTCAGATTCTTTTTTCAGAGCAGAAAATTTTAATTCTAATGAAGTCTAGATTCATAGTTCATTTCATCTGCTGTAACATTAAGGCATGTATTTGTTCAGTCATGAAAGTCAAAAAGTACAAAGGTGCTCATACATGGCTGTTTGATGAGAGCCCATTTTGTGGTCCTCTCATGCTTCATCATAGGGTAACAGGTAGGAGATCTATGGGGTCCGTTTCTAAGAGTACGAACCATGTTCATGAGGGCTTTGCTCTCATGAACCAATCACATTTGAAAAGCTCACCTCTAAGTACCATCAACACAAGGATTAGATTTCAACATATGAACTTGACAAAGGAAAGAACATAAATACAGAGTCTGTAATGTCCAATTGGTCAGTTCTTTCTTTCAAAGATTGGAATTGAAATGATCTAGATGGTTTCCTACTATGTTTTAAGATTTTTATAATTATATATTTTTATTTGGGCCAGTGATATGTTCTTAATTAATTTTTATGAAGGATGTATAGTCAGTCCATATATGATTGCATTTTGTCTCTGTTTTTTGTTTTCTTCCTTTTGTCCTTTTCTTTCTTCCTTTTTTCTTCTCCCCTCCTTCTTTCCTCCCTCCCTCCCCACATCCCTTCCTTCCTTCTTTCCTTCCCTCCCTCCCTCCTTCCTTCTTTCCTTCCTTCCCACCTTTCCTCCCTCCCTCTCTCCCTCCTTCCATCCTCCCTTTCCTCCTTTCTTCCTTTCTTTTATTGCTGCATTTGAGCATTCCGTTGTTCTAGCTCTTTTCTTCATCATCCATCCTTTGCTCCTTTGTTACAGGTAGGTGACTACATTTGCATGAGTCTATTCCTGTTCTATTCGTGGACCTAACTGATGACAACCTTGATTTATTCAAAACCTGCAATTGTCCAAATCTTCAATTTGGACAGTGTCAGTCCTCTGACTTTGATCTTGTCCTTCACTGTCAGATTGTCTATTCTGGATCTTTTTCCTCTCCATATAAAATTTAGAATCAGCTTGATGGTGTTCCTTCAATGACTTCCCAAGATTTAGATTGAGAACACAATGAATTTATACTCCCAGTTTGGTAGAACTGACATCTTGATGACAACTCTCTGTTCTTTTATGTTTCCATTTACTTTATCTTTCATCATAGTTTTCCTTAGTATAACTTTTTCCCAGCTTTTCTTTTGTTGTTTGTTTCCATATTGTTATTTGAAACAGGATCTCACTGTAGCTCTCACTGGTCTACAATGCATGATGAAGTCTTCCACTTTTTTTCTAGGTTTCATTTTAGATATTCAAGTTCTTTAGTCTTTTTTCTGCAATGCGCAACACCATTCATTATACTTCTGATTTTATACACTGTAATTTTCATATTTAGAGTTCCAACTTGGAGATTGGAGATATAGTTCATTTGGTAGAGTGCTTGCCTAGAAGTCCAACTTAGGTCTTTTCTATGTTTTTTTTTACTCTCTACTTATGTGAATATATAAAATATATTTATAACTTTTCAATCTTTTTGTCTCCTAGATGTAACATCAGTGAGTCTTTTTGATTAACTGATTTTCCTACTAATTTTAGGTTTTATTTTCCCATTTCTTTGTATATAAGATAGTTCTTAATTATCTGCTAATATTTTGTCCATTTATAAATATTTTTGAGTTTTGTTTTGGTATGCAATCAAGTTATCTGGAAACTGCTTGACCTTTTGGTAAATTGTATTTAAACATCCTAAGCATGTTCAGAACAGCTTTTAGTCTAAGGCAAATGTTGCATCATTCTTGATCCAAATTCTTCCCATAAGCTTAGTCAATTTTCAGGGAATGACTGGATTTTCCAGTTGGCTTGTGGGGATAGTCATTAGTCCCAGCCCTGTGACCGAAGACTTTCTATCTAATTCTTAGGTCACCTTTCCAGTACCCTGTCTTTCAATCTCCAGCTGATTTGATCAATGCACATGCTCAACTCCAACCCTCCAATTTGGGAGTCGTCTGGGACATACCTGAATTCTGCTCCACTGAACCATACCATGGAACTCTCTTTAAGTGGTAACCTGTGCTCAAAACTTATCTATCATCAGTCAGGAAGAGTTGTCTTTCATTGTCTGATGAATAATGTCTTTAAGATGATTTTTCATGCATTTTATCTAGTTTTTGCTTGCCTAATGAAATATGGCAAGCCCTTTCCATCATACACCATCTTCACAGTCCTATTTTTAAAAAGAATTGGAAGTCTTATTATTATTACTTTAGAAATCTTTCTATTTGTCTGAGATAAACATTGGGGCTCAGAACTTGGCCTTTGCCTCATGGAAAAAGCAAGTCAGCAGTGTGCAGGAGTAACAGCAGAATGCTGCCAGCATCAAACTGTCATCTTAGAACAATTTATGCTTTGAAATTGTATTAACTCTGAATGTCACTATGTCTATAGCCCAGGTAACTCTTTGTTTAGTGCCATCAAGATGAAGGAAGAGAGAAATGAATGCATTGAATATAAAACAATATAGTGCATCATACAAACGGATGCTACATATGCAACATTGTATGTCTTATGTGGACCTATATACATCATACAGACAATTATGAACTCCTCAAAATTAGCAGTTATGGGGATGGAGAGATGGCTCAGTAGTTAAGAGCACTGACTGCTCTTGCAGGAGACTCAGGTTCAATTCCCAGCACCCACATGGTGGCTAACAACCGTCCATAACTCCAGCTCCGGGAAATTCGATGTTCTCTTCTGACTTCCATGGGCCATGGGCGTTGCATGACACGGGTTCATTTACATATATGCAGACAATACACTCATACACATTAAAAATAACAAAGAAAGAAAAAAGAAAAATTAGCAATTACCCCACAAATAGTAATTATTTGTGAGCATTCTCTGCAACCCTGACCTAACCTCTAAGCGGATCATTTTTTTAGTTATCATAGTATGTATTGTTCCAGGAGCATCTAAAATCTAAAGAAATATGTACTGCTTTACCCTACCCAGAATAAAATTCTAAATGAATTTGAAAGCTCATAATGCCAATTTTCTCTAAATAATAACTAATAATGAGTTTGTGTCTCTCCTAATGTGCTTTGCAACGTAATTGCTATTCTACCCGAACTCACCCCTAATTGCCAAATTTAGAGACTGCTGTTGGGGTTCTTGTTTGTTTTGTTTTATATATGAGTTCTCTGAAATATTTGAAACTCTTGAAAACACTTGTATTTGGAAGCTTATCCCAATCACTGCTCCTGTGGTTTACTTGTCTATCATCTATATTATTATTAAAATTAAATTATGGAAGGCAAGCAGTGATCAGTATGTCATAATACAGAAGCACATTGAAATAGGCAAATCAGGATGACTCATTTGAAAGAAATATTCCCATTTTAATATGTTGTTCTCATGATTAATGAGAAAAGTAAACCCAAATCATGTTTCCATTTTGGACTCATTTCATTCAATAAAGAATTGTTTTGCAGTGTTCAGAATATATGAATTACTAATAAGCCTTGAAGTGCTATTCCTCATGCAGGGAGAGGAAAAGTGATTGCCTGATGTTTACTCTCACATACACACTTTATTATCCATAACAGAAGGCAAAAATATTGAGAAACAAGCTGCACAAGACTGAAAAATATCCCCTTGCCCAGACTGCTGTGTTTATTCTCCTGCTGTGATCCATTGGTAAATAACTGTTCTCTGACTTCTGAAGATAACAATTCACTCAGTACAGCAAGTTAGAGAGGGAAGGGTCTCTGTTTAAAAAAATAAAAGGGGGGGGGGAGCTAGGGCCAGGACATGATTTATAATCCCTTTCAATGCATCACACAAATTTGGTACCTGATTCATGTATTTTAATTTTCATTACTGAACCAAATTATCACTCAAAATTGAGCTCTTTTGTCATTATCAAAAGAGCAAGAATTTGGGTTAAAAGTGCTTTTTGTGAAGTGCAAACATAAAATGAAAATATTTAAAATCTTGATGTCAGTGCCATTTTCTTAAATCTGTCCTATTCTCTAAGTCTTAATTTATCAAATGATTTGTAAGTGAAAATTTACTGCTGGTGAAGTCTCATGATTAAAAATGTCTGAATTGATACAGCTGCATAAATCAGAGAGTTCTCTGGTTGAAAAATAACTCATAGATGCAATGGTAATTTATTCTTTTGAAAAATTTACTAAGGATAGGATTATCAGTCGCTGACAATAAGCATAAGAAACCTTGAGATAAATTTTCCTGGTGAGATATAATGCATTACACTTTTAACTGGAATGTCTTAATAATGTGCTTTGCAAATCCAGAGCTATGTAGACCTCTTTGATTGTGGTATGAACATGTTTACCTTGTGAGAAAAATATAGCAATTTAATATTCTTTAATTTCAGAAAGAAACTAATAGGTGTGAGGCTTGCAGAGAAGTAAACAGTTTTACTTTGGAGGCCTATTTATTCTTAATTTAACAATTGTGCAACTCATGGAGTGATTTCTTGGAGAACAGAATTAAAATTCTTCATTTGGAACATGTTTAACTTGGAGAATTGACTCTTTTTGAGTAACATCCTTCAGGGGAATGTATCCCAATTTTCGTGATTAATTCTAAAGTTTATCTAATATGATTGAAATGTGGGAAGAGAATAAACATTCCTCAGCACTGCATGATGCATGGTATTTTTCTTTTGTTTTATATATGCATAGAAAACTCCAAGTTCTCTGATAAAATTATCCCATCCCCATTATTCACTCATTCAAAGTATTTTTGATCACCTATCAGAGGGCATGAACATTGGATGAGGTCAATGATTGAATGATGACTAAAATATAGTCTACAACTTATACTTTATTATATATAAACTTGAACTTCCAGAATAAAATGGAAATGGATACATTTACACTGAAGAAAATGTATAGTAACAAATGAATCAGGTCCCTCCATCCAGATACAAAAGTCACCTGTTATTTTGCAGAGAAATTTTCCTATATGATCTAGCTAGAAGAAAGTAGCTAACTAGAAAAAGGAAAGATTCTAAGAGGTCCAGAGGAATTCCTTTGCACCCATCCCTGGGCTCAGAAAATAAGAAATCTAGTAGTGGCCAACAAAGATATCTATCTATGACAAGAATATAAAGCCTGGTGGTGGCAAAACACAGAAAAGAGGCTGCGTTGTTCTGTAGTACTAAGTTTGGGGCTACCTGGAAACATTAAGCTTGACTTAGTTTTCACTGTAAATAGTAAACTGTAATCTACTTTGTTGTGTGAATGGGCTATTATCAGATCTCCACCAGGTACTGACATCTCAGCTGATCATAATCAGCCAAACGATCAAACAATTTCAACAATCCATACTGAGCCGCAATCAGTTGGATTTTTTTATACCTCACTTGAATTTTCTACATGTCGCTTCCATTTCTATGGCTAGAAATATAACCTGTCCTGTGGGTAAAGTGGGGCATGTTGAATCATTTTTGATCCAGACTGACACCTTATTCTAGAATCATAAAAGAAATCATTAAGATACACAAACATGGATTTGTTGTAACTGTCTTTAACATAGTCTGATTGCCGAACAGTGTGGCAGTCTGAAGTTAGTGGCTTCTGCAAGCTACTATTTCCAGAGAGTAAAAATGGATCAGAGCTATCTGCAAGTGACCGCTGGTGAAGGAAATGCAGTCTGGAGGGCAACTGGACAGAGCATGACATTTTCTTATTTCTCCTACAGGTATTTGGTCTATGGCACTCAACTTCCACTGGAAAAATGGAAGCCGAGCATCATTGTCGTGGGGAGTTTGTAGAGTATACACGGATAGAGAGAGTATAGATAAGAAATATCTACTTTTGCCACATTCCTAACCAATGTAATTTCTTACTTTATTCTAAATATGCATTCTCATATATGCAGAGAAGTGTACCTCTCACCCCTCATCAAAAAACTTTCATTTTGCAACAGACAGAGACTATTACAGAGTTTCAGAACTGGTCAAACAGAAAATAAGTGTGTGTGAAGACACTTAACCCCAAGTGACACATGAACGCATCTTTTAAATCTCACCAGAGAAGTTTCCTTATACAGCAGATGATGAGCAACACAGAAACCCACAATTAGTCAATGTGCATAGAACAAGAGGACACAGAGTACTTATCCCAGAGTAAGACACCTATTTCAAACCTCTGCCTCCCAAGACAAAAATCATTGCAGAAGAGGAGGCAGAAAGATTTTAAGAGACAGAGGGAATGGATGACCACAAGGAATCAGAGTCTTCCAAACATCTGGTTGCTCACTCATATGAACTCATAGCAATGGTGGTAACCATTTTGAAATATCGCAGAGCGCTCTCCACAATGAGGGGAAAAGCTTTTAACAGAGCCATATGTCTGTATATATACAGAGGGAAAAGCGTTCACCTTCCTCTAACCCTCTCTAGCCTGTGGCATTCAAGACCAAGTATACAGGCCCATATTCTCAGTAGGAGACAGATTAATTATGAGATTGCATCTCATTTGCCACACCTAACCACTACACAGTAGGGTACCAACATAATAACAGTAGATTACATCTTTTAATTTATTTTTTGTGTGTGAAGTTCATACGATATATTTTGATCATAATTAGGCCCCCTCCCACATCTACACCACAATGTCTAAACTCCCCACCAAATTTCTATACTATATGTTCATATATATAAAGGTCTATAGAATCAAGTTTGTGTCCCCAGACGCCTTATAGTGTGGGTTCATCTACTGGCGCTTGGTCAACCTACTAAGAGTCTCACCCTAAAAAGAGACTGAATCTCCCCTTCCTAGCAGTGATCAGTTGCAGTAGTTCCTCAGATAACTTTGTGGTTTCTTATACACCTCCAAAGTCAATGTGGGTTCTTTTTCTCACTTATATTTACATGTAATTTGTCTGTGTTGTCACAATTGCTGTGAGTTCATATAAGTAACTGACCACCTGTCTGGAAAACTGTTTCCTTGTAGTTATCCACATGCTCTGGCTCTTAAAATCTTTCTACTCCATCTTCTACAATGATCCCTGACCCTTGGGAGGCAGAAGTTTGATACAGGTGTCCTATTCAGTGATAAGTGCTCTACAGTCTCTTGTTCTCTGAACATTGGTAGATATGGGGATCTGTGTTAATCACCATCTGCTGCATAAGGAAGCTTCTCTGATGGCAGAGAGATGCATTAATATATGGGTATAACAATAAGGCATTAGAAATCAGTTTAATGATGCACTTATTTAGCAGAATAGTTGTACAAGGCCTTCTCCCATGCCTGTGTGTCATCTAGCCTCAAGTTTCTGGGCTTGATACCAATGTCAGGTATGACCTTCATCTTATGAAGTGGACCTTAAATTCAATTAGAAAGCAGTTAGTTACTCATAATATTTGTGCCACTGTTGTACAAACAACCATATCTTCCAGGCCGATTGTTATAGCTCACAGGATTCACACCTGGGTAAGGTTCATGCTAAATTTTCTCTTCAGGTAGCCTGCACAGCACCTTTCAACACTATGAAAGCTACCCAGTTGAGATGAGGCTTTGAAGTCAGCCAACTTGATTGTGGTGGATAATCTTTCTGATGTGTTCTTTGTTTCAGTTTGCAAACATTTTATTAAGAATGTTTGCAACTAATTTTCTACCACAGAGATTGGTCTATATTTTCTTTATTTGTTGGGTCTTTGTTTGATTTTGGTTTTAGAGTAATACTGGCTTCATAGAAATAACTTGAGAGCATTCCTTTATCTTCTATTTTATGGAATAATTTGAGAAGTGTTGGTATGTGTTCTTCTTAGAAGATTTGATGGAATTCAGTGCTGTATCGACCTGGTTCTGGGCTCGTTTTAGTTGGGGACGTTTTTAATTATTATATCTATCTCATTGGTTATTATGGGTCTGTTTAAATTATTTATGTCATTTTGATTTAACTTTGTTAGGCCATACATATCTATTTCTTTAAGATTTTCCAGTTTAGTATAATATAGATTTTTAAAGTATGTCCTTATTGTTTTCTGAATTATTGGGTCTATTGTAATGCTTATCTTTTCATCTCTGAGTTTGTTAATTTGGGCCCTCCTCTCTTTCTGTTATTTTGGCTAGAGTTTTGTCAGTCTCCTTAATCTCTCCTTTGCTTCATTGATTCTTTGTATTGTTTTCTTTGTTTCAATTTCATTAATTACAGACTTGATTTTATTTATCTCTTCCCACAAACTCCTTTTAGATGTTGTTTGTTCTTGTTTTTCCAAGGCTATCAATATATTTATGTGAGATTTTTCTAATTTTCTGGTGCAAGCACTTAGTTCTATAAAGTTGCCTCTTGGCACTGCCTTCCTGGTGTCCCATAGGTTTTGGAATGCTGTGTTGCCATTTCCATTCAATCCTAGAAACATTTTAATTTCCTTCTTGATTTCTCCCTTGATCCAAATTTTATTCAGTAGCGTGCTGTTTAGCTTCCAGGAGTCTGTGTATTTTTTACCATTTTTGTTGTTGCTGGTATCTAGCTTTATTCCTTTGTGGTCAGAGAGAATACAAGTTGATATTTCAATTTCCCTAAATTCATGGAGACTTGCTTTGTGTCCTAACTTGTGGTCAATTTTTTGGATAAAGTTCTATGGGATTCTGAGAAGAAAGCGTATTTTTTGAAGTTTGGGTAGAATGTTCTGTAGATGTCTATTCGGTCCATTTGATTTAAAGTTTGGGTAGAATGTTCTGTAGATGTCTATTCAGTCATTTGATTTATGTTGTCATTTAGCTTCAGTGTTTCTCTACTTAGTTTTTGGCTGGTTGATCTGTCTATTGGTGACAGTGGCGAATTGAAGTCACCCACTATCACTATGTTGGAGTCAATGTGTGGTTTTAGATCTAATAATATTTCTTTTGTGAAATTGGGTGCCCCTGTTGATGGTACATATATGTTTAGGATTGTAACATCTTCTTGGTGCATTTTTCCTTTGATGAGTATGAAGTGACCTTCCCTATCATTTCTGACCAGTTGTATTTTAAGTCTATTTTGTTGGGTATTAGAATAGCTACACTTGCTTGTTTCTTAATTCAGTTTGGTTGAACTATCTTTCTCCATCCTTTTACCTTAAGATGGCGTCAACCATTATTTTTGAGGTATGTTTCCTGGAGGCAGAAAGTTAATGGATCCTGTTTTCTAATCCAATCAGTTAGTTTTTGTCTTTTTACAGGGGTGCTGAGACCATTATTATTGAGAGTTATTATTGACCAATGCTTATTCATCCCTGTTGTATTGGTATTATAGTGCTATTTTCTTCCACCTCTTTTGGTTAACTGGTCTGGAATAATTTATTTATTCTTTGTGCCCTCTTGAGGGTGCTTAATCTTCTCCTCAGACTCAAGTATTCCATTGATTATTCTCTGTAAAGCTGGTTTTGTAGACATAGATTCCTTAAGTTTAGTGAAATATCAAGTTCTAAAAGTCCTCAGTGTCTGTTGTAATGTTTCCCTTTTCATCTCTAATTTTATTAATTTGGCTTTATTCACTCTTTCTTTTGTTTAATTTGGCCAAAGGTTTGTCAATCTTGTTAATCTTTCCAAAGAACCAACTCTTCATTTCATTGATTCTTTGTATTGCTTATTTGTTTCTATTTCTTTAGGAATGGGATCCTTCTTTTGGAGTCATTGACCAAGGAGCCACCATAGATTCTCAAACAACACTGGCTGCTACCATTGCTCTTGGTCGCCCTCCAGAACTTGATGGTAAGGCCCTATTGCTGCAGATACTGCATATGTGAGTCATAGGACAAATATAGATAAATAGATCTGGTACTGACCTTGAAGCTTCATCTCCACAGGCTAATTTCATAGTAGAGGTGCTATGCATATTACCAGAAGAAAAAAGTATTCGTCAATCTTATCCGCCTGTGAACCCTGGCACAATATACCCACTGGTGCAATAGTGGCACTAATGTTATGGAAGAAATCAATTTTTTAAATATTTTATTTATTATTTTTTATGTGTATGTGTGTAAGTGCGCCCGTGTCGTGCAATGCCACGGAGGACAATAGAGGCTGTCGGATCCCCTGAAACTGGAGTTACAGACAGTTGTTAGCTGCCATGTGGGTTCTGGGATTCGAACCCAGGTCTTCTGCAAGA
>NW_008341187.1:3325897-3343444 GCF_000622305.1 Nannospalax galili | reverse complement strand
AAAAAAATTTAAATGTATTGTTGCTATTATTGTTTAACAAGGTTTTACCACACAGCCAAGGCTAGCCTCCAACTCTCAATCCTCCTGCATCAGTCTCTCATGACCATGCCCACCTTTATGTTTTTATTTTAATCTGGTCAGTTGGTATTAGTCTCCTTCCATCCACGGCAACAATCAATGGCATCTTAACATCAGTTTCCTTCTTTATTTTAAGTGTATGCGTGTATTGCCTGCATGTAGGTAAGGGCACCCATGTCATGCAATGTCCGTGGAGGACAGAAGAGGCTGTCGGATCCCCTGGAATTGGAGTTACAGGCAGTTGTTAGCTTCCATGTGGGTGCTGGGATTCGAATCTGGGTTTTCTGCAAGAACAGCCAGTGTTCTTAACCACTGAGCCATCTCTCCAGCCCTAGAAACCAATAATTTTTAATTGATGTCCAAGCCCACTTCACAATATGGAACCCCAGAAGAGGCTGTCGGATCCCCTGGAATTGGAGTTACAGGCAGTTGTTAGCTTCCATGTGGGTGCTGGGATTCGAATCTGGGTTTTCTGCAAGAACAGCCAGTGTTCTTAACCACTGAGCCATCTCTCCAGCCCTAGAAACCAATAATTTTTAATTGATGTCCAAGCCCACTTCACAATATGGAACCCATACTTGGAACTATCATCAGGGCCAAGAACCTGTGGCGAGGCAGGTCACAGGCCATTGGTAAGATCCCACCACTATCGTGTTGAATGGGCATGCTGTTAAACAGACTTCTAATGACTTATTATACCCATAGACTGATGAATCATTCAACTCTCACCAGAGAAGTTTCTTCTTGCAGCAGATGATTTACACAAAGACGCACCGTTGATCAGCATGCAGTCAATAATAGACTACAGAGCACTCCACCCTAAATGGGACATCTATATAACACCCATCCCCCTACAGCTCAGAAATCATCGTAGAAGAGGGGCAGAAAGAATGTAAGAGCCAGAGGAGGTGGCTGAATACAAGGAAACCATGGTTTCTAGACACAACAGGACAATTGCACATATGAACCCACAGCACTTGTGAAAGCATCCACAAGACCTGCACACTGACAAGCCAGACAAAAATCCAGCATGGAGTGGGGGTGGACAAAAAGCCCAGCTGGAACTATTGGCCGCTGATAGCTGCTGGCAGAATGAGATTCAGTTGTCATTAAGGGAGTGATCCCAAGCAGGTTGATCAGGCTTCAGGATGGCCCCATCCTCAAGAGCATTTGGAGAACACAAATTAGATTTGATTGGCCTTTAAAAAATAATTGAGAACATGAAGTAGGAGTAGGTCTTAGAGGAGAAGGGGAGGGAGTGTAAATAAAATCAAAATACATTGAGTGAAATTATCAAAAAATTAATAAAGATACTATTTTTAAAAGCAAAAGTTTTTGTACTTTCTTTTTGTTTTCATCTTATCTTTAATGTCTTTGCTATCATTTCCACAATAATGAGGCACTAATACTAACCCGTGTAAACCCTTGTCAGCACTGTAATTTTAATGGGAATACCTCACTGATGAATAACAATGCTTTCCACTATGGCTTGGCCTCTCCCAGAACTGTGTAATAAAATTGGATATTAACAAAATATCAGCCCAAAATAATGTCAGTATTGGAAACTCAAAAGCCCTAAATAATGAATAATGTTATTTTTAAAAGCCAAGGATATGCACTCTTATTTTAATAGTCCAAAAATATACATTATCATATCAGTAATATATGTGGTGAGTCATCAAGTGTATTTATGAATGTTTACAGAGATCAACAAATAGCTTTTCCATAAGTCTTCAGCAAAGCATCTTTCTATAGATGGAAACTGTGCCCCTGTAGGCATACAGTCCTTACTATACTTCACAAAGTCTCTACCATCCAGGCATCATGGCTGTATCCTCTCCAATAGGATCTGACTCTCCTCACCAGTCCTCAGTGAGGATGGTAGGAATCTTCCAGGGCTGTCTTGCTTCAGCCGTATAAGTAGAGTCTGCTCCCAGTACCTGGTATTATGCCTACATTCTTTAGAGTTCCCCTACTCCTGAGTAGTCATTGCATTACAACGAATGTTTTTCTTTTCTGAGACACATCAGAATATCTTCCAGTGTTAAAAACTGACATTTAAAGAAGCTTTTCTATATAATCAGGGTGGTGATATTGAATGAAAAACATCTCTAAGTAATCATGTTCTCAGTTTATAGGCACTCTTAGAAATTGCTTTCAGGACCTAATAAACATTGTGCACAACTTTTTAAATGTTTCCAGATGTATATTAAATTTTTAAACATCAGTCTCATCATCCTTTTTATCCCAGAAGGAATAATCCTGAGAGCCCAAAGAAAAATTCTGGTTAATGATAAATATTGGGACTCTACAAATGTCTCAGAACTTGTCTTTAAATTGGAAAAAATATTTAAAGAGCATGTGGAGCTTTCTAAAAGGTCTTTAACATGTTACCTTGGGATCATGATTCAAAAATAGAACCTGATGTACTAAAACAAATGTTTCAATGCAGTTCCAAAAAGCTTTATAAATACAGTAATTTGGAAGGATGATCCTGGATCAGAAGTGTTATTCTCTGTGCATCCCCATTATGCATGCATGCCTCATCCCAGTTGTCACAACTGTCTATAATTTTCTCCTGAGTAGCAGTCACAGACACCTGGGCTTCTACTACTGTGTTTCTGAACTGTACAAATCCATATCCTTACTTTATAGGTCATTTTCAAACTGCCACTTCCATAGCCTTGGTCCCCAAAACCTCCAGAGTAGCTGTGATCACACTCATGAGCCCCAAAGACACCCCTCTGCTGCCCTAGGCAGATTTTCCTGCATGGATCACATGGATCTGGCACCTGTCCAGGGACTCTCCTTTCCTGATGCTCATGGCATCTGAGGCATGTTCTGGGTTGGTGAAGGTGATGGAGCTAAAACTCTGGGATCTCTCAGTCTCCAGGTCCTTAAAAACAACTACCTCAGAGATGGGCTCAAAGCTGTAGAAGAGATCTTCAAGCACATGCTCATTGGTGTTGAATATGAGCCCTCACACAAAGAGCATCCCTTCTTCAAAAGACATGTCAGAATTCACCTCCTACAGGGAGAATATGCAGAATTCTGGCAAAATAGTGACTGTGGGCGGAGGGTAAGAGGATTAAGAGAAGCACAGAAAATAGACAAGAGAAATAAATTAAGCAGCAAGAGATTCAGAAGAAGACTGAAAGGCAGACAATTGACATTTATTTGTATTAAACTTCCCTTGTTTATGTTGCTGTGTGATAGGTCTGTCTACTGAATGACCTTGAGTAATAAGGTATAACTGTCTTGTTAACATATTAGTTACAGGTCTGTGATGACTACAATCCTTAGAATATACCTCAAATATTCTTTTCTACTTTAGGGGTGGGGACAGATTTTCTTGGGATTTCCTGAATATAAAAATAAGGAGAAGACAGTAGTGGTGATACTGCATTCAAACAACTGAGTGAATTTAATCAGGGAGCAATGTTGGTAACTGATTCTTATGGAAGAACTGATAATATGTCCTGAAGGATGACCTAGTACCAAAAGAGGTATGTTCCTTCGTTCTGTTTGTATGTTTGTGTGCCTCCCAGTGGCATGCTTCATGCCCTCCAGCCTTCATTAATGGGTGATCTTCAACGCATAATATCAAACTGATGCAAGGTCAGTTTAGAGTTTTGGACATCCAATACGTTTGGTTTTTGTGTTGTTTTTTAAGACAGGGTCTTGCTCTTGTTCCCAAGCTGCACTGAAATTCCCTGCATAGCCCAGGCTGATCTCAAACTCCTTGGTAATTCCTCTGCCTCCATCTCCAGAGTTCTGAGATTACAGGATAAGAACCGTACCCAGCTATATCATGGAATGTTAAAGAAGTTTATTCTGTGTGGTCCCCAAATACTTCTCCAAAGTAGATAAAACTTGGTTGTCCATCGTCCATGAACATCAGGCTGACATATCACCTATACCCTACCAATCATACACAAGAAACATGGATCCAGGTGTTATGGGAATAAAGCTTATATCATTATGGGTACCCTTTGGAGGGAAAAGAATACAACATTACAAGGGAAAACAATGTAGCAAAATATTTTTATTTAGAATGAGAATTTATTACAAGTACAAATCTGGAAAAATTGATAATTATATTACAAAATCTATAAACATACTTTTTTTTTATTTTTATGGGTATGGGTGTTTTGTCTGGATGTATGAAAGTGCACTATGTACATGCATTGGTCCACAGAGGCTAGAATAGGGTGTTGGACCACCTTGGACAGGAGTTACAGACAGTTGTTAGCTACCATGTGGGTTCTGGGATTCAAACCCAGGTGTTCTATAAGCCAAATGAGATAGTGCAGTGGACAGCAGGAGTATTCTAGAAGTTGTTCCCATATTAAAATATTTGGGGCCTGGTGTCGTGGCACACACTTTTAATCCCAACACTCAGGAGGCAGAGGCAGGCGGATCTCTGTGAGTTCAAGGCTAGCCTGGTCTACATAGTTCCAGGACAGCTGGGGCTACAGGGAGACCCTGTCTCAAAAAGAACCCCCCCCAAAATATATATATATATATGTCAGTCACTTAACTCTGCCCAGAGTGCCTGAAAACTACATATGCCATTCTATGCAAATCAAATATCCCAGCTCCATTTTCCCTTAGGAAGATCTCAAATGTTCCTGGGGCCATTTCAAGTGCATCCGACACAGTAAAGAGTAGAAATGGAGGGAAATTGAAGCTAAACAATTTATTGGAATTGAAATGCCTCCCTTTTCCAAATTTTACAAAATTTTTGATTAGAATAAAAACCGAGTGTTTTGAAAGGGACCTGAGTAGAGGCCTTAAACTTTAATGTTCTGGTGACTTTCCACCAAAGCTGTTATTCTTCAATTTTGCAAGGCAGCTTTGTGAAGAGGTAGGCTTCTCACTAAACCCATCTGGATGGGGTGGCCGGAGACATCCAGGTCCAGAGGCAGAGGGACAGATGTCTTCATGCTGGCAGCCACACCCAATGCAGGCGGGGCCCTCTGTGTTGTCTGCACTGGGCAGTGGAGATGGAGCAGCGTAGCGAACACCCCTGTCATTTCTAGATTTGACACCCCAAACCTCTGAAATCCTTTTTCTGCACAAACTAAGCTATTTAGAAGAGATCTACTGCTTCTAAAGGTAGAGAAGCAAAGCTGGCATTGTGACACACACCTGTAATTTCAGCACCCTGGTGGCTAAGCAGAAGGATTGGAAGTTGGAGCCAGCCTGGGCTACATTGTAGGACCCTATCCCAAAAACAGCAACAGAATACAAAACTACAACCCAGACTCCTCCTTGTTAAAGTGATTGAGTCCCATCTTTTTAACTTTTAGTTTCTCAGAGTGATTAGATGGGACAGCCATGATGACCAGTCTCCTTTTCAAAATGCTTATTTTGTTTTCTACTATACATTTCATATGATGAATTCACATCTCTCCCCCAAAAGACTGACTCCAGGTTCAGAAATCACGTGTATTTTATTGACCAGCACTCACTATTTGGCATGCAGCAGGGATCCAATCAGTGTTAAAGAAAAAAATTCACTTAAGTAAATGAATCATTCCTATTTTATATTTCACTCTGAACTAATCACTGTTGCCACGTTTAACATATTTTGCTGAAATTTTGGGGTTTTGCATTTATACACCCAATAATCATAAGCTCCTTAGAATACTGATTCAAGTATTTAAAAAAACAGTAAGTACTAAATGAATGTTTGTCAGACTTATCTGTGTCATGAACTGTAAATTTGTATTTCAACAGTTATTTAACTTCTTTGAGATACCACTTTTAAACCTATAAAGTGTAGAAGTTATTTTGAGGATGGTCCCATAGGATATCTTCCAGTAAAAAACAAAATCTATGATTCTAACTATAACATACACTGTCTTACCTCAAAGCACTAACAATATCACAAACAATTTAAATAGGAATAAAAACCTTCCAGGTAAATTTGAACTTGCAGTGAGAAATTTCATTAAAGCACATAGGATGAAAATGTGATTATGTGATTTTTTTACCCAAAGGAATTATAAGCACCAAAATTTTTATTCATAGAAGTCATATTGGATAACCACAAAAAGTTTATGCTATTTGGGAGCCAGGATACAATAATAGATGTGTGCATTTTTAAAACTTATTACTTTAGGAAATAAAACAGTTTTTTCTGCTTGGGAATTTGATGATGTTTTTATGCCTACTGGTTAATATTATGATATACAAAGATTTGATGATTTCCTGTAGGAATTTGCTACCATACTCAAGAAAAATATTTTAGACATTTGGGCACACTGGACCATTTCTGATAACTTGTTTTTCTGGTAGAGAACAGATACAATATAAATTGTATACATTTGAAGAGTCCTCTTTTGGCATTCAGCTGGTCCCTATGAATCCACATTTTGTACTGAATCTTACAATAAGATTGCTGAAAATCCAACTTAGATGCAGAAGACTATCTTAAAATACTTTTACAAACATATAATAATGGCTTTCCCTTGGAAACAGGATTTTCTCATTAAGTTTTATTGTAACCTCTAAATTAAATAATTAATGAACATCATTTACTGAAAATTGTACACTATTTACTGGCACTGGCTCCAGAGCAGGAAAATAAGTTCTCTGAACTAAGCAATTTGTAAGGCTGATGCAAAGGGAAGATGGACAGAGGAAGCAGATGCCTGTTTCTTCACATATTCTCATACAGAAAAGTCCCTTACTTATAAACTGCTCAGAGTCAAAAGTGAGTCACTTGTGTCAACATTCACAAAATTTAAATGAATAAAACCTGTGGTCCTAAGAGGAAAAGGCCCTCATGCACAGGTGTCTAGAATTAAAAAATATCTTTTTACAAAGTGTTCTGACTCATCTCGGACTGAAACTAAAACTTTTCTAGCTGCTTTTCAAGCCGTCCTGTGATTCCCAAGGACAGCAAGCCCAAATTCTACAATACTTCCCTGACACTGTCCCCACTAATGAATTGATATCAGCTCCCTCAGTGAGCCTCTAAAACCAATTTTGTCTTTGTTTCAGAGAAATTTTTTTTTCTCTCTTTAAGTGTTTATATTTTCCCCAAACTTTCCTTAATGTGCCCTTGTTCTGTCCTAGCCTGCATCTCCCCCACTGCAGGATCTCTGCCTATTCCTGAAGACACTCATAGGCAGGAGTAACGGGGTGAGAGAATCTCCCAGTTGCTATTTAGACTGTTGTGTCAGCAATACCACTTCCTTTTGGAAAGTTAAAATAAGGCATATTAATTCCAGAGACTTCCTGTGTCATCTTTCAAATGACGGACATATCCTTAATTACAGACATGGAGACAGTTTGCTAAAATGGTCTAAGTTGGAGGGATGCAAGCACAGACCACTGACCTCTGTAGGTCAGCTCTCCCAGACCTCCAGAGTACTGGACTGTCATCACTAGAAAGTCATTCTTTGGAAACTTACCAGTGTAGAAGGGGTTCCTTTTTCTGAGCTTCCAATTTTTGGAGGAGCACTAATAAAGCAAACAATTATCATTCAGTCACTTAGAATTTAGACCATATGGTCATTGTCCAATCATGAAAAGAAGTCATGGGCAAGAGGGGACATCAGATACATTAGGAAGAATGATGGGTACAGCCATAAGGGGTGTCAGAGAGAGACACCATTCACGTTCAGACTGTGGTTTGGAGGAAGAGGGCAGGAAGAGTGAAGATGGGCGATTGGTGCCTAATGGAACAGCAAGTGATGGCAAAATGTTAATCTTTAATTTTTCTCATGACAGATGGTTCATTTTATGCTCTACTTATTCCAGAAAGTTATTCCAGACAGTCACAGAGTGCTCTCATCACCAACCTGTTCTTTTCTTTGAGACACTGCTCAAAATACCCAATAGCAGCACCAAAAGTTATCCAGCAATTTTATCACAGCTATAACACAGTGTACAGGGAAGCCAAATACCTGGTATCTTAGCATGAGTACTTCAAGGATCATTTCCTAGTATTAATCTTTAGAAACAGAGTAGAATAGACCCTAAACAATGTCAGCACTTGCCTAGTTCTCAAGATCCTAGCCCCCGGTGTGTGTGGTGCTGGCTAGTAGGCATGCTTGATAAGCTTCTGTGACAGAGCTGCTACAAAGGCACTCATGATTCTGAAATTTCATCAGGGAGAAAGTTGGACATATGATGAGGCAAATCTCAGAAGGGAAGTCTATCGTATTGCAGGGAGTTGAATCTGTCCAGAGAGGGAAAGTTATGTCACTCACCAGATTCGAAAAGGAAAAATAGTCCTTGCCATCAAATTTTATTTCATATTTTAACACTATTATTGCAGGTGCTTCATGCAAAGAGATGAAATACCAAGCCTTTCTTTTCTCCAAGAAGTTTGTATGTGCTAACACTGGCCTCAAACTCACTATCCTCCTGCCTCAGCCTCCCAAGGGCTAGGATAATATATATGTTCAACCATGTCTAGCTTGTGCATGTGCATGCAGGGGTGTGGAGGTCAAAGAACAAATTTCAGGAGTCAGTTTTCTCCTCTCATGGGTCTAGGTGTCAAACTCAGACCTTCATGCTTCCATGGCAAGCATTTTTACCCCCTGAGCCATCAGTGGCCCAGACATAGATTTCTTAACATGTTGAAAAAATAATACCATAAGCTCAAATAAACTCTTCCTTCTATTAAAAAAAAAAAAGAAAAAAAATGAGCCCTCAGTATAAATTTAAAATTTATCATTTTAATACTTAACAAAAAGAGTTAACTTGGTCAATCAGTTTTGATAAATATGTTTGAAGACCAGACCTATAGAATCCCCAGTCAGTTAGGCCTCATGTGTGAGCTGACCTGCTTGCATTACAAACATAGTGAATCTTCCTTGAGCCATTTCTTATAAACACCGATATTAAAGGAAAACAAAACTTAGGGCAGGCTGGCTAACCATCACCTACTAACTTCCTCCATTTTATACTAAGGATTTTCCAGAAGGACATACAAAATAACTCTGTAACTCTAATCAAATATTTTCCTTCCTTTATCACTGTTAATCGTATCTATCCTTCCTTGCCCTGTCTTACCTCAGTGGAACCTCTGAACCAATTTCTAGTTTGGAGTTGGTCAATTCATGAATCTGTGTTTGTCAAAAAAAATCTTAACATGTGTATTGTGTCTCACTTTACCTTTTAACTAAATTTTGAAACATAAAAACCTAATTAAAGCTTTTGAGGCTGTCTCTCTTAAAGGTTTGGCATTTGGATGCAAATTACTAAATCATAAGAGTTGGAGAGCAGTGACTGGTGAGGTGGCTCCATGGTTAAGAGCACTGGCTGCCCTTGCAGAGAACTAGGCTCGGTTCCCAGCACCCACATGATGGCTAACGACTTCCTATAATTCCTTCTGGCCTCTGCAGGCATTCCACACACAAGCAAAACACGCATATACATAAAAAATGAAAAATTTCAAAAAGAGTGGGAGACAGTTTTGTCTAACTTTATTGAAGGTCATGAGCAAAACAGATAGCAAGAACTTTCAGCTCAGGCTGAAAGTGTTCTCTCAAGCTTAGATGTATAGCATGTGGTTCTCAGAATTCCACAGAACTCAGGCTGCCACAATCTCTCGAGGCTTTGAGGGCAGATAGAGAAGACTTTTAAAGGTCAATGGGAAAATAGAATAAATAACATCTACCACAACTATGACAATGTCCAGTCCAGAACAGATAGAAAGGAAATCCTGAAAAAGTAAGAAAGATGAAAACAAAAGATAGAAAAAAAATCATATTTAGAACAGAGTGCAGGTGGGGAAGGAAGACAGCAAAGGAGGCTTCAATGATAATTGTCTGTGGTTTCCAGTGAGAATGGGGTGATGGCAGCTCTCAGCTTGCAGCGAGAAAGCAGAGGCCATGAAGAGCAGGGACATCTCTGTTGTTCGTTTGCACCTTCTGCTGCCCTGAGAACTCCACTCTGGACACTTCTGTAAGTAGGGCTGCATAATCAATAGAAAGAACATGAAAAGTAAAATTGCATTTGTAGTTTGTGCTCTCGCTGTCCCAGGAGGCCAAACTTCCTGGCTTAGCCCTTTGCTGTTTCTCTTCTGTTGTTTTGTCATTACCAGTTGTCCAGGAGTGAAATGGGCTGTTGTTTCTTGGTATAGGGGAAGCCCACACATCAGATTCAAAAATGGTTTGATGTATACACACATTCAATCATGCACACCTACACCTACACCTATGAAAACTCAACAACAGTATCAGAATTATGTTTAAATGCTATTTCATGTCCCTTTTTTATTATCCCACTGAGACTAGTTAGTGCTACCCATAAGTGCATGGGTATAAGGCCAGCCACTGGAGCATGGGCAAGCTACCAAAGGCCACATCCCTGAAGAAAACTGACTCCCCCTCACAGCTATTAACTGCCAGTAGCAAAAGGCAGAAGTTGGGTGGGAGGTATGCTGGTGGAAGGGCCTGGAAAGAGTTGAACTAGGACAGGGGAGTGGAGGGTAGATATGCTCAAAATACATTGTATATATGTATAAAAGTCTCAACTAATAAGTAATATATATTTTGAGATACTATTTCATTAATGCTCTGATTTCCATTCTTCTTGTTTGTAAAATAGTGTTTGTTTTCTGCACTTAATTGGATGGGAAATTTCTTTGTTGCCCCTTTTGTTCCTTTCATATATATCTCATAAAGAGTTCAAGATCCCTATCAATGAGAGGAAATTATTCCTATGTTCTCTTTGGTTGGTCATCTCTCTTTTCAGCACAGTCACATTAGCAGACTTTTAGACAACAGGTAATACAAAAGAAGCCTGGGGGACTCATGTAAACTTGTATTTTCATTAACAGTACGGAGAGAATAGAGATGCAGGTGCATCATGAGAAAAATAATCAAACAAAAAGAGCTGCTCTCAGAATGAGCCTGAGAGAGGCAATTCCCATCATGAGCTAAGTGCTTCCACTCCTGGATGGACAGCAAATACCAAATTAACACAAATATCTAACTGTCAAAACCAAACAGGGAATAAATTATGTCAAAGGGAAGAAACTGAAGAATATGGAAACAGAGAGAACTACTCAGCAGGTTGTTTAGTGAATGAGGTCGAATTTACAAGCGCGCCTCTCTTTAGTGTGCTTAGCTGACTCATCATCTCAGAAGGCAGCACTTTCCCTTTAAAGGAAAAGAAAGCAAGTTTTTCGAATGGGACTGAGAGGTGGTATTCAGTTGGAAGACTAGGTGCTTAGCAAAGATTTGGCATGTCTAATACACTTGCCTACATGTGCTCCGATATGTCACTTGATCTGACTGTGATTAACTCAAAGTTAAAATAAAAAATAAGTAAATGACCAAGACAACTAGCCAATGCACATAATGTAACACGGGCTGCAGAATTAAGTCGGTCAATGCACAGGAACCAGTCTAAGAGAGAGCGAATGTAAATTTGCTATACTGCCACCAGATTGGGTTTTCATCAGAGTTGTCTTAAAGTGCTGCCTTAAAAAAAAAAAAGTGTTACCTTTTTATTCCAACTGGAATCTTGTTTTATTATTTTTTTACATTTTTTTTGAGAATTTCATACATGAGTACTGTATTTACATCATCTTCACCCCTCCCTCACTCCCTCCAACTCTTCCCACATCCCTTCCCACTCCATCTCAACTGTTTATAAAAACCAATGAGGCCTCTGAGCATGGATATAAAGTCATCAGGTAGATTTCAATGATAATGTTTTTCACATCTACTAATTATTAAAGAGAAAATTTTTATGCTTTGAAGAATTATTATTTTTTAATCATTATCCTTTTTTAAATTTTTAATTGCATTAAAAATGAAGTTTTCTGCATGAAACTCTGTATTTTAATAATGAAATGGAGGTCTTTTTTTAAAGGCTAAAACATGATTTAATTTTATGTCTTACAGGGTTTATACTGAGTACAATATTGTATAACTGTAATAATTCAACTGTAAACCTAAAACTGTACAGGCAATTTTGTAAGAGATGCAGCCTAGCTCAGAAAATTGTTACTGAATGTGTCAATGCTGATGTAATGAAGTTCTTCTTCTAAGTATGTGGTTATTAAATAAATAATTTTTTTTAAAAAAAAGAAACTTTGGCACTCACAACTCCATCTGTATAAAGCCCTATTTTAAGGGATGATTCCTGTCAAAAGCAAGTTGGCACACAGGAGAACTTAAGCTGCATAAAGAGGCCGAACATAAGACATTTTTGTTGATAGCTCCAAACGAACCAACAGCCAGGATCAGTGCCTAGCCATTTTGGTTTCCCAGCTAATGAGTCCTCAAATGACTATAGACCTTGTGGAGCTCTGAAGCCAGTACATGAAAGGTCCACAGCTGACCCTACATACAGCACTTAGATATCCCAGAAGCAAGAATGATAATAAGTAATTATTGCTTTAAACTGGACAGTTTGGGTTTAGCTTGCTACAAAAACTTCACTGACAAGGACAGATGACCTCTTCAATTGATTACACTCAGTAATTGATGGAAAAATTTGTTCACACACGTGATAGTAGCAAATGTCAAAAGACTTTTTGACTGATGAATTCTTAAAATTACCGGAATTGAGACCATTTACTCTCTTTAACATGTATGTCACAAACTAGCAGCTCTGTGTTTTCATTCATTAACCAATGTAATTTTGAAAAATGTTCTAATAATGTGACTTTATTTCATATCTAATACAATATTTTCATCTCAAGTATTCAAAATAAAGATAAATCTTTTTCTTGAAAAAAAAAAAAAAAAACCAATGAGGCCAATTTGTGCTTCCCATGTGGTCTTGGGTGCGTCCATCCACTAGAATGTGATTGACCTACCAGGGAGACACTCTTAAAAATGACTCTCCCTCTTTAGCTCCTTAGCTAGTGGTGGGAACTGTGCCCACCTCCCTTCTCTGAGCTAAGCTTTCCTGGTCTTGTTCTGCTCTCACAGCCACCTTGAGTTCATATATGTACCCGCCCTGTTGTGTCTGGAAAACACTATTTCCATGAAGTCGTCCATTGCTTTTATTCTTACACTGTCCCCACCCCCTCTTCTGAAAAGATCCCTGAGTTTTGGGAAAGGAGGGTATGATACAGTTGCCCTATTTAGAGATGAGCATTCTGAAGTCACTTATTCTCTGAATGTGAATCTCTGGACTAATTATCATATACTACTAAATAAGCTGCTCTGATGAGAGTTGAGAGATGCACTGAACTATTACAATGTCATTAGGAGTGCGTTTAATACCCAGTCCATTTAGTAATATAACAGCGGCAGCTTCTTCCCCTAGGCCTGTCTAGCCGGAGGTTCTTGGCCTCATTGATGGTGACAGGTACGGGTTTCACCTTGAGGAGGAGGTTTTAAATCCAATCAGAAAGGGTTTGGTTAGTCCCATGACATTGATGTCATTATTGCACCAGTGGGTATGTCCTTCCAAGCCAGTCTTTTCTGTAACTCCTAGGGTTCACAGCTAGATAAGATTAAGGATTGTTTTCATCTCCTGGTTAAAGGGTTACCTTCACGAAGAATTTGTGGATGAAAATGTTACATGACAACAACATGGGGAACATAGTGACTTACACTCAATTGAGACACCTGAACAGAGAAGGACTGAGCAGTGACTTTCATAACAAAGAAGGCTTCCTGTTCTGTGGGTAGTACCCTCCTTTTACAGTTCTCATTGGAGAAGCTATCCCATTTGCCTCCCATTGGCCTCCAGTCAACTTACTCCAATGTTCACTGCACACACAATATGGACTTCTGCATAGCCATGAAGGATTATATTGTTTTTCCTGTACCTCCTCTTCACCCAATCTTCCCCAGCAGCACTAGGAAATTGCAAGAGCCAGTAGCATGTTCTATTTTCTCTCTGAGCTGTACAGCCTTCCTGTGCTTGTACTCTTCTCAGATGGGCTTTGGGTGCCTTATTAAATACACAAGCATTGCTCTTAATGTTCATGGGGACAGAGGACACTAACCAATACATAGAAGCCTAGATTATACAATTGAAAGAGATGTTATAAGTTACATGATAAAATCTCCCATCCAGTGATCGATTCTCTTCAAATCATTTGGGATGGGGTTGGGGTTAACTTCAGATTTGAAGGCACTGAATGGTAGAAATCTCATTCTCTCACAAAGCAATCTGTTTTAAACTTTTACAACTCATTTACAAGTTATTTCTTTAAAAAGCTGAAAGCTGGGGGCTGGAAAAATGGCTCAGCAGTTAAGAGCACTGGCTGCTCTTGCAGAGGACCCAGGTTCAGTTCCCAGCACCCACATGGCAGTTAATGACCATCCATAATTCCAGTTCTAGGGGATCTGATGCCCTGTTCTGACTTCCACAGGCATTGCAAGACATGGGTGCACCTACCTAAATGCAGGTAATACGCTCTTACACATGAAATAAAAATAATAAATAAAATATTCAAAAAGCTGAAAGCTACCCCTCTTTTAACAACTAACCACTTCTGTCTTCAGATGCTAGTCAATTACTTTATTAATGTATAAATCCTTGAAAATTTTAAAGAATGATATTTCTTTCCATTCCTTCTTCTTTTCACCAGTCTATTCACCCTAAACTTCTTTCTATCCATTTCAATAATTACCACCACTTAACACTGGCTTCGTGAGCACTAGGTTTTTGAAAGCCCTGCATAGCACTTGGAAGGTAGTAACCATTTGTATGGTTGGTCAAAAGATGGAATTACTACCATAAAGGATCTCTGAGTCTTATTTCCTCCACCACACTGGTGAAGAAGTGAGGGACTCTTCTGTGCACACTGCCCCACATTCTCTTCAAACTTGGCAGGCAAATCTACACAAGTCCTTCAGTTATACAGCAATCAGATCACAATAAGCCTCGTGCTGCACTTTCCATGATCAGGACTCAAGGACCACTTGCTTGCAAGTTTTTTAATGTGTGATAAATTAGTTCATCTTTTGATTAGGCTTCTCAACAGCAACAGATAACAGCTGGATCACCGAAACACCCTTAGATTGCTTTTATTTGAACTGCTACCTAAAGAAGTTTATTCATTTTTATTTTTTCAAGTATCTTAATAATAATGTTTCTGTAATGATACATGAGAAACTCAACTGACAATTAAAATATCGATTTAATTTATGTATTCATTATTCCTGTCAGTAAAAATAATAATTGAGGGACTGGAGATATGGCTCACTGGTTAAGAGCACATACTGTTCTTACAGAATACCTGAGTTCAGTTGCCAGTACCCACATTGGCATTGCACAATATGGGTGCACTTACACACATGCAGGCAATACACTCATGCACATAAAAATTAAAATTAAATATTAAAAAAACAATTGAAAATTATAGATTATAGGTTGAAAACTCTTCTTTGATCTGAATAAAGGGACATTGAGGGATAAAATTTTCTTAGTGACAACAAATATTTTTGTGAAAATAAATTCTAGACAAAGACTACTGGCAAATACCTCCAATTAAATTAAGATATTGGCTTAAAACCACCAATACAAAAGACTTCTTTTCTATTATTATTTTTCGTCCTGTAGTCCCAGAACTATTTAAGCACATAAACACTGAAACAAATTTTCTTAACATAGCTCTAATTACTACTTCTAGGTCATTATATAAAAGGCTCCATCATTTGATGTTTTAAATATATAATGATCTAATACCAAGCATGCCATCTCCATTTTGTAATCCTCAATTTAATATATTAATAATACTAAAAGTTGCCTATGTGTATAAAGAGGAAAAAATTAAGTAATGAATTAACATTTTTTTAACCTTGGATAAAACAATATAGATAAAAATATTAAAATTAATCATTAACTTAAAAAAGAAGAATAATAACAATACCATTAAGCCTGCAGTTTTCTCTGAGAGAGAAAAAAATCCGCTCTTCAGACATCTGAAGTGCACAGATCACTAGATGTGTTTGCTCTTGGTTATGGATTGCACTTACGGCGTCCTGAAACCCTTGTTATTTATTTGTCCAGTAGAACAGTCGGGGTGGGGGGAGCAGGGGAAACCTTCAGATTGTTGATTTTACCAGAAATTATGGACACAGTATGATGAGGTAAACTTCTGGATTAGTCAGAAGAGAGAAAAAAAAAAAAAACCAAAAAACATTCCTCCACCTGGAATGCCTTTGATCCTGATGAGCTTGGTATGACAGCTTCATTTCTAATTCATTCCTCCTCACTGTGACAACTCATCAATCAAATCAGCACACAGGCAGGAGCACACTCTAATCTGTACGTCTGAAACAATCCTTGGACATTTATTTTCTTGCTGGAGAACAAGAGCAATTTTATTTTTAGGCCATGTTCTTTCCCAAAAAATTACTTTTTACCAGAGAACATACATGACATTTTCCTTTTTGTTAACATTTATACTAACAAAGATTATTATGTCAGCCTCTGTGTTGTGCAAGAGCTTCAATACAGTAAAATTTTGTGTGTTTATTTATATATCTCTTTACAACCACAAAGGAATTAAATGCTGTAATTTTTAACTGATCAAATAATATGGCAGAAGGAAAATAAAATTTTCAATAAGTGAGAAAGCCTTGGCAAATGGGGGAGGGGATTGGGTGTAAATGCAAGGCAGAGCAGGGGTAAACTTAGTTCAGAAAAGGATAGCCAGGTGTGAGTTCAAAACCAGAGACACATGCAAATATCTTGCCTTAAAAACAAAATAAATGAGCTGGGCATGGTGGTGCATGCCTTTGCAGGCAGATCTCTGTGAGTTCAAGGCCAGCCTGGTCTACATAGTGAGTTCCAGGACAGCTGGGGCTACAAGAAGACCCTGTCTCAAAAAGACCACAATAATAATAATAAAAATTAAAAAATAAAACAAAACAAAACAAAACAGGAGGAAGAGGAGAGAGGGAAAAAATAAGGAAGGGGGGGAGAGAAGAAGGAAAGGACAGAGGTTCCTATCAATACTTTCTTTGCCCTCCTAACATTTTCTTTTGAAATAGTGTCTCCCTGTTGCCCTAGTTGGCCTGGAACTCACCATGTAGACCAGGCTGGCCTTGATCTCACAGTAATCTGCCTGCCTCTGTTTCCCGAGTGCTGGGATTAAAGGTGCATGCCATCACAAATGGTCCCAAACAACATTTTTTTTTATGTTAAACTATGAACACAAGAGGAAATAAAAATGTAAAATGATTCATAAATATAACTGTAATGATGCTAACAGGCTGGAAACACGAAGGCCATGGGACACCTGTCCCTGTTGGGAATTCTACAAAGGAAGTGGAAGCAAAATTATAAAACATAAAAGCAAGAAAAGAAACAGAAAAAGCAATAAGGCTTTTTAAAATTAAAACTAAATGAATATAAACAAGTCAAAATATAATAGTAGCCACGTGTCTTCTTGCCAATAGCCTTCCTAAGGGGTGTGAGAACCTGAGTCTTTAGGACTTTAATTTGCATTTCTGTGATGATGAATCGCATGGAGCATCTTTCCCCACACCTGTTAGCTAGGTACATGCTTCGTCTTTCAGATCT
>NW_008341187.1:3297486-3325437 GCF_000622305.1 Nannospalax galili | reverse complement strand
GGACTCAGGTGTAATTACCAACACCTATGTGGTCACTTATAACCAACTCTAGTTCCAGGGGTCCCGACACCCTCTTCTGGCCTATGGAGACATTGGACACATGTGGTGCACTTACATACATGCAGAAACAAAACAAAACAAAACAAAACAAAACAAAACTTATCCCTGCATTAATTAGCCAGGCCTGGTGGTGCAGGCCTTTAATTGCAGGCAGATCTCTGTGAGTTCAAGGCCAGCCTGGTCTACATAGTGAGTTCCAGGACAGCTGGGGCTACAAGAAGACCCTGTCTCAAAAAGACCACAATAATAATAATAAAAATTAAAAAATAAAACAAAACAAAACAAAACAGGAGGAAGAGGAGAGAGGGAAAAAATAAGGAAGGGGGGGAGAGAAGAAGGAAAGGACAGAGGTTCCTATCAATACTTTCTTTGCCCTCCTAACATTTTCTTTTGAAATAGTGTCTCCCTGTTGCCCTAGTTGGCCTGGAACTCACCATGTAGACCAGGCTGGCCTTGATCTCACAGTAATCTGCCTGCCTCTGTTTCCCGAGTGCTGGGATTAAAGGTGCATGCCATCACAAATGGTCCCAAACAACATTTTTTTTTATGTTAAACTATGAACACAAGAGGAAATAAAAATGTAAAATGATTCATAAATATAACTGTAATGATGCTAACAGGCTGGAAACACGAAGGCCATGGGACACCTGTCCCTGTTGGGAATTCTACAAAGGAAGTGGAAGCAAAATTATAAAACATAAAAGCAAGAAAAGAAACAGAAAAAGCAATAAGGCTTTTTAAAATTAAAACTAAATGAATATAAACAAGTCAAAATATAATAGTAGCCACGTGTCTTCTTGCCAATAGCCTTCCTAAGGGGTGTGAGAACCTGAGTCTTTAGGACTTTAATTTGCATTTCTGTGATGATGAATCGCATGGAGCATCTTTCCCCACACCTGTTAGCTAGGTACATGCTTCGTCTTTCAGATCTTTTCAATTTGTGTTGTCTTTGTGCTTCTGTGTTGAGTTCCTTACACACATGTACATAGATATAGGTCTAGATAGATGATAGATAAGCTATATATTATATATATAACTCACAAATATTTTTATTTGTTCTGTAGGCCGCCTTCTCATTTTGTCGTTTTCTTAAGCTATGCAGAAACATCAGTTTGATGTAGCCCTTTCTGTTTATTTTTGCTTTTGTTGTCTGTTCTTTTAGTATCAATTTCAAAACCTCTCAGCTGAGAGCAGGGTTGAGGAACTTTCCTCTATGTTTTCTGAGACTTGTGGTTTCATGTCTTATGTTTAAGACATTGCTTCTTGGATTTTGGTGATGGCAACCTTGACTTTCAAGTATTGGCTTTAATGATATTGGTATTACTTGACGCAGCTACAAGAATTCATCCTGTCTGGCATTTCAATGGCTCCAATTTTTCATCTCACTTTGACTCTTCTATATGTAACATTCATTTATATAACAAATCTGTGAAAACAGGAAAATCAGCCCATTATCAACCCCTCTTTTGAGTATCTACTCACAATTTGCCTGTTTTTTTCTTCTTCTTGTCTTTAGGGTTGAATCATATCCCCCTCAAAATTCATGTTTAAGTAACAATGTTCATTACTTCAGACTGTGATCTTATTAGAAAATAAGGTCACTGAAAATGCAAATGGATAAGACAAGGTCATCATGGAGAAGAGCCCTACTCCAATGTAACTGGTACCCCATTAAAACAGGAAATATGAGGGCCAGGAGGTAGCTCAGTCAATAACATGCTCACCTTGTAAGCACAAGGACATGAGTTCCATCTCCAGAACATATGGGGGAAATCCAAACATGATGGCATGCTCTTCTAATCCCAGCACTGGGGAGACAGAGATAGATGAGTCTCTGGGGCCTGCTGGCCAGTCAGTCTAGGCTACTAGGTAAGCTCAAGTCAGTGGGAGACCTGGTCTCAATTAAAAAAAAAAAAATAGCAGCAGCAGGCACCTGAGGAAAGTACCTGAGGTTATTCTCTGATCTCTACATATGCACACCCACACAGGTATACCTGCATGTACAATCATACTGGCACACACACACACACACACACACACACACACACTCACACACACCAGGAAATTTGAACACAGATGCCCTTACATGTCATATATTGAGTGAAGATGAGGACTGAGAACAGGATGATGCGCTCACAAATTAAGAAATGCTGAAGGTTAAGGGGTATGGAACAAGGTTTCTCAGTCCTTAGAAGGAAAAAATCCTGCCTACACTTTGTTCTTGAACTTCTAAAACCACGAGAGAATAAATACATTGCTGTTCTTTAAGCCACCAAGTCTGTGCTACTAACAAATGTCATATGCCTGAAGTTCATATCAAAGGATTAATTGTCAGCTTAGTCCATCAAACCAGGAGTGAAACTGACTTACTTGTGTTAGAACAAGTTCACATTCATTGTATACCTCTAGTTTTCTTATGTGTAAAATTAGGATAATATAGGCTTGCTGAGAAGATAAGTGTGTATGTATATGTGTGCATTTTTGTAGCACATTTAGAGAGCACTACCTGTAACATGGTATGCATCCTTCTCTAGTTGAACTATATTCCAGGACACTCTAGGTACCCTCACCACATAGAGAAGATAAAAATGGATGATTCTATGAAGTTTACAATGTAGTAAGAGGAAGCAGACAACACAGTGAGTAGGCAAATTATGTAACATTTTGGCCCATCATAAGTTCTATGAAGAGAAACAAAACAATGGCTGTGGACAGGGAGAGGCAGAGCAGAATCGGTGGTCCCATGAGACATCATTGAGGGAAGGCTAGAAGTAAGTTATGCACATGCCTGGACAATGCATTCCTTGTTATACTGGTCCATTTTTGGTTGCTATGACAAAACTTCAGAGGCTGGGTACTTTATAAATAAGACTTACTTATCTCACAGTGTTAGAAGCTGAAAGTCCCAGATCAGAGAAACCAATGGGTTCAGCCTCTGGAGAAGATTATCTTGACTGCATCTCATCCTAGTGGAACAGAGATAAGGGAAATGGTCATGTGCAAAGGAGGCCAATGCACTGGTAGCCTTGCTTTACAACACACTCATGAAAACCAACCAGCCTCAAGAGAATTCCATTAATCCTTTCCTGAAGGCACTGACTCAAATGAACCTTGGAAAGGTCCCACTCCTCTCCACATTGCCCCACTGGACACTGTGCCTCCAACGCATGAAACTTTGAGAGACAAACACAGCCTAACAACAGCATAGTAGAGATAACATCAACTTTAAGGGTTGAAATCTTCCTCGACTATTCAAAGAATAGCAAGAAATCAGTGTGACCGGAGCAGAGTGAAGGACTTGGAAGGCAGTAGATGAGGTCAGGAGAATTTGAGAGGAGCAGACTGCATGTGGGGACTTTGCATGCAGTGACATGGCAAGCCACTGGAGCCTTGAGCACAGGAGTAACACAGTCTTAGGTGGTCACAACATCACATTGGGAACTCTGTGGGGTAGATTTGATAGGAGTGTGATCTGGGAGAGGAGAAGGACAAAAAGGGAAACTGCAGATAGAAGTCTATTGCTGAATTCCAGTGTTCTGTCCACACTGGCTCTGAGTGGTTATTTTGTAAAGGAGTCAAAGCACAGAGAGCAGAGCTTGGTGTCTTCCTGGTGGATCAAATGTGATATTTGGAAGGAAGAGGTGTCAATCATGACTCTCTAGTTTAAAACCTACTGCTGAGTGTGTCCCTCAGAAGATCATGCCTTGGAACCTTCATCCCATGATGTCCCAGTGTTGGGAGGTGGGATCTAGAAAGTGTTTGGTTCTTGATGTCAGAATCCTCATGGTTAGATTAATGTCTCTGTTGTAGAAATGTGTTAGCCAACATGGCTCCATTTCAGTCTCACATGCAGCCACTTGTCCTGTGTCCTGTCAGTTGAAACATCACAAGACCCTCATCAGAAGCCACATAGATCTTAGCGCCAAGCCATACTTTAAGATGTCCCAGCCTCCAGAACCATGGGACAAAATAAGCCTTTGTTTTTCATTATTCAATTATAGCCTCAGGTTTCCTGTGATAGCAAGAGAAGGCAGACCTAGAGAGAACTGGGACAAGTGGGAGTTCATTTCCATGAACTGAACTGGGGAAGATTTATAGAATAGTTTAGGGAAGAAAAGAACAGAGCCATTCATGCAGTTCCTCCTCCTCCTCCTCTCTCTCTCTCTCTCTCTCTCTCTCTCTCTCTCTCTCATTATCCTTATGCAGAAGTAACTTCTTCAATTTCCCCGCTTATTATCAACTCTGCCGTCTCAGATTTTCTCTCTTTTCCAGTGGATAATAAGCAGGTGTATGCTGTTCCCACAGTTTGAGCAAAACATTGCACATAGCTGACTCCTCTTCTAAATATGATCTCATCCCTTAGAGAAGTTGCTGTATGCTCAGCTTTCTCTCATGGAAAAGCCTGACTCTCCCTGTCTGTGTCTAGAGTTCACCATGTCTCAATTTCTCCAGAAAACACCTGCTGTCTCCCCTTTTTAGAAATGTCACCTTGCTTTGCTTTCCTTCCACTTACCCCAGTTTTCATTAATCCTTCCATCAAATCTTGCCCACTAAGGATACTGACTGATCTCTCACACTAGGTCTCCCATGCTCCAACACTACAGTCAGCATCCTGACCTGTGTATCTGGTGTGCTCTTTCCCTCTGACCTCAGTCACAACACTTTGCTACATGATAATGCCAGCCAATGTCTCCAACTCTGTTCGCTCCTCTGTAAAATAAAGGAACTGTACTCTTTAAAGATAATTTCAATTTTAACTTCTGGTCTAACCGCCTCTATGTGGAACAGTGTGAGGGGAGTTTTAACTCACTTTTAAGTCTCTCCTTTCATGAATTCCTTCTCATTTCCAAGGACCCAACCACATTTTTTTCATCTTTTTTTAGGTCAAACCAAATGGACAAAAGAAAGGATATAGACTTTTTTCTCTAAACAAATGCATTGCTGCTTGGCATTTCCTTACCACGAGTGAAATGTTATTATTTTCTACGAAAAATCTGGGAATGAAAAGTTACATTAGGCCGGCTGTATAGCTCAGTGGTAGAGTACATGCTTAGCACATGTGAGGCCCTGGAGTTGAATCTGGCATGTGTACACACACACACACACACACACACACACACAAACACATACACACATACACACACACACACACACACACACACACACACTACATGCACTGTTAATGTTACTAGCTAATGATAGACTGGTTCTGATCTCCCAGGCTTTCTTGAGTTTCTCTCCTCTTCTTTGTGCTGGACCCACCTTTGATGTCCTTTGTCAGTTGCTCTTTTCAATATATTAATGAAAACAATTAACCCGTGTGGGGGGGAAACAATTGCTGAGCTGAGTGCTCCTTCTACAAATAAAAAAAATAATTTATTATTCTAGATTTCACAATAAGTTGACGTTGACAACATTAAAACAATTCTGTGCACAAAGTTCTTTTTAATGCTTTTATTTAGCAAAACCTCCAGGTGATTTTGAGATATGATAGACATTCTATTCACTGAGGACAAAAGAAGTTATTCTGACATGTTCCTCAAGAATCCTAAATAAGTTTATCAAAGCCATGGGGAAAATCCACATGAAAAGGCCATTGTACAATGGAGCTATATACTTGGGTTTTTCTAGACACTAAGAAAATTCACACACATTATATTAATTTCACCTCATTATATTAATTTAAAATATTCCACTTAACAAATATATATAGAACATTATGACATTATTATAAAATTTACATAGTACATTATGACTATAAATTGGTTCTTAAACACAATAGCTACATCTAGCTGTTTTTAGCAGGAGAGCTGGACTTCACATTACCCAATGCTGGTTTATAAATTTAACTTTGTAAATTTGCAGGAGAAATGTTTCCTGTAGCGTCTTCTGCCCAAAGCAAATGACACATCCCTGAGTGTTGCCACGGTGAGAGACATCTCACCCTCTGAGTACTACTGTGACTTACCCTCTGTCCTTCTTAGCCCTCAACTGCCTAAATCACTATCTCTGCTCTCTTTTAACATGTCTATGAAAAGGGAATATAAAATTATGTATCATGGTTTAATTATTGAAAGTATGGGCTCTGAGAAAGATAAACCTAGCTTTTCACCTTGTTGTGTGGGCTGAGCACACATCGGCCACTTTCTTTAACCCCTCTGAGCCTCAGCTCAAACAATGGAGGGGAATGATGTCCCCAGAGGGAACATGGAGATGAGCAAGCACAAGGGCACTCAGCCACAACACTCCTCCCCTTCTGTTGCCTAATACGTTGGTTGTAGTTCAAACCTGCTTTGTAGAGGGGTGAACACAGATCTGTTTCTAGATTGTGTATCTTGAGAGGTAGTCTTGTTCATCTTTGTGCTTCACATAAAACCTAAGAGTGAACCACATATTCTGGAGGAACAGCATTTATGTGTTATACTAAATTGAGTGCTAAGCCAAGATCTGATTCTAGCTGTACTAATCTGTGCATGTTGGCTCCTCAGGCTCCTTCAGAGTCCCATCTTAGTTAGCTCTCTACTGCTATGATAAAACACTAACCAAAACCAACTGGGGGAGGAAAGTGTTTACTTGGCTTACATGTCCCCATCGCAGTTCATCCTTGAGGGAAGTCAAGGCAGGAACTCAAGTAGGGAAAGAACCTGGAGACAGGAACTGAAGCACAGACCACAGAAGAATGCTGCTTATTGGCTTGCTCTTCTGGTCTGTGCACAGCCTGCTTTCTTATACAACCTAGGACCACCTGTCTAGGACTGGCACCACATACATAGGCTGGGCCCTGCCACATCAACCAGAAATTAAGAAAATGCTTCACAGATGGCCACAGGCCAATCTGATGGAAGCAATGCCTTAACTGAGGTTCCCTCTTCCCAGGTATGTCAAGTTGACAACTGAAGCTCTCCAGTATAAGTTCCTCTCATGAGCCATGGTTAGGCTACATTAGCCAGAAACTGAATGCCATTAAATTAGGTTTAAATTAGGTTGCACAAAATACAAATAATTCGCTAAATTCTGGGGCAATCTACCGTAGCATCGTTCCATTTCGCACTGTAGAAACCACTGCAGGAACAAAGCTGTGTTCGTGACATTCTGCTGGAGAAAACAAATTGCACTGAAAGCAGCACTGAGTCAAATAAATTAAATTATAAATTCAAGCGCCTCTACTAGCCATGAGACCTGGGAAAACCCTTATGCTATTAAACCTCAATTTAGAAACAGCTGCTGGGTGTGTGGTGGCACACTCCTTAATCCTAACACTTGGGAGGCTGAGGCAGAAGAATTGCCGTAAGTTTGAAGCTGACCTGGACTACAGAGTGAGAGAAGGAAGGGAAGGGAAGGGAGGGAGGGAGGGAGGGAGGGAAGGAAGGAGGGAGGGGAAAAAGAGCAGAGGGAGGGGATGGGAGGGGAAGACAAAGGCTAACTACTTTTGCTGTCACTTAGGGAGATGGGGAAATGAGTGTGGTATCTTTAAATAGACTTCAATTACACAACATGATGAAAAAATTACAAAATCATCATTGTTTTTGTTCATGTTCTTGTGTCGTAACCAGGCTTCTACATTTATCCCCTCCTTTGACGAATTATTATCATTTCAATTCAGTAGGAAAGCTCTGAGGGTGTGTGTGTGTGTGTGTGTGTGTGTGTGTGTGTGTGTATGTGTGTTTGCACATGCACTTATTATAGTAAAGAAATTCACATAACTCTGTTTTCTTCTGCATGCTAAAGAGTTACAAAGCGACAAGTCTGAGCTGTCACAAACTCATACCATAACCCATGCAGTGCCTGTAAGCAAAGGCCTCCTGCTTGCAAGCAATAGGAACCACCATTCCTTTGCTGCCTGATGTTAGAACATCCTATGCCTGGCTGAGCTTGACCTTTTCTTGTGTGCTTTTCACAGCTTCCTTTGTAAATTATTTCAAAGACACAGCTCAACCAAAGTGCAATAGAAAGTATCACAAAGGCAGAGGTTGCAGGGCACAGTCTCTCTCAGCTCCGATAGTCTCTGTCTCTGACTAACTATGCCCAGGGGTTCCTTATGGCAACTGGAAGGGGAGGCTGGCTGTCCAGCTATAGACTACAGATAGAAGAATGAACCTTCCCAAATTTCTGGAAGAAGTCTTCTTGGGCCCTGGCCAAGGCTTCTTCATCGATGTAGACCACTGGTCTCTTGGCCATGAGGAAATACTGCACCTTGCGCAGACTCCAGCCCATCACGTAGTGTAACCAGCCACAGACTGCTGCCGTGGAGCGGCCCACTCCAGCGTTGCAGTGGACATACACTGTGTGTCCATTCTCAAGAAGCGCATGCAGGAGACACACAGCCTGTGGCAGCATCTGCAGTCGACCTAGATCCAAAAGGCACAGCACACAGGTGAATGGAGCCATATGTATATGGGAGCTGGTAATTCTACCAGTGCCCCATGGAGTGACAGTGGAACACTAAGCAAGGGGGAGACAGGGTTTAAGTTTGCTTCAGGTTTTGGTTCAGAGAGAAAACTGAGACAAATTCAAACCTGAGGATACTAAACTAAGGTGGAAAGAACATTCCTGAGACAACAGCTCTGAACCCGAACCAGAATGGGAACTTGAATTTTCAAAGGATAATATTGGTCCTTTGAGTGGCCTGACCATCAACCCAACTTTCTCTGCAAAGTTACTTACCAATTTTTTTCAGAAGGATTTGCAGAGGTCTGACAGTGGTTTCAGAGGGTTTTAAAGAAAACTTGATAAACCCTGTCCCCTTCAATTTAATTTGCTTCTGTGTTTTTTCCAGGCAAATGTAAAGCACATAAATTAGTCCATATTGGTTAAAGACTCAGTCTTGCTCACTGATATGACAAATACAATTTGAAACACAATTTAATATACTGACTTTCATTTAAGTAATGGAACTAACTTACATACATGTGGAATAACCAAAATTCTGAAACTTATTTAATTTCTTTCTGTTATTGGAGAGTTTTGATATAGTTATTACCATAATATGATGTTAATTTGATTACTAGATTATTCAAATATCTTCTCACCCTGAGCTAGGATATGTTGTATTTCTCTGAGCCTCACCCTGCATACTGCCTGCAGAGGAAAGCCCAGCCTTTGAGCTCTTGGATGACTATGGTTTCTGCTCACAGATTCTTACTACAGAGATATTTAGTGAGTTTTTCTTATTGGTGTGTCTAGTATTTTGGTGGCATCACCATTATAAATTACTTCAAAGGGAATGAAAAGGATTGGTGAGATGGCTCAGCAGTTAAGAGCACTTGGTACTCTTGCAGAGGACCCAAATTCAGTTCCATTTCCATATCCATGCTGGGTGGCTCATGGTACCTTGTAACTCCACCTCCAGAGGATCAGCCGCCCTCTTCTAGCCTCCACACATACAGAGACACACAAACAGGCATAAATAAAAGTAATCTCCTAAAGAGGACCACTATACGGAGTATTGATTGTAACTCTGTACCTGCAGCTTGGCATTCTCTAGCTTCTCTGTCATTTATAGAGAGATATAATGGCCTGGAAGGATTTTCTGGAATGGTAGAGAACAGCTCTATCTAGTTTTCACATTGCAATCCCCATCAGATGACTGAAAAAAAAAGAATGATCCACCTTCAAAGGACCTCACCTGTAGACCTTCACTGAAACCTAGAATTCTCTCACAAGAGCCCTCCCTCCTTAGATGTCTTCTTTGGAAGCATTATTGCCCTGAAGAGGCCAAAACAGTACCTTGAAATCAGGTGCCAACACCTTGGAAGGATGGAGTTTTCCTAAGAGCCTATAATAGCTCCAAGTCCCTCTTGGTCACCTGTCTATCTCACTTCAAGCTTACTATGTTGTGAGACAGGTGCAAGTCCACAATCATATTCTACCTGGTCTTGCTGCCTGCACTCTGTCCATCCCTCTAATGAAGAGATCTAATCTGAGCAGTTTATAATGCATTCAGAGGAATGTGTTTAGACAGGCACACCAGGCAACCTCTCAGACTCTCTCTCCCTAGTCACTGAGAACATCTGAATTAGACACACACTAGTTCCCATGAGTATGTTGAGCCTTCATGTCCAAACTGGGGCAGGACTTTCAATTTTATTAAACCTGCACACCTAATTTCAGGGTGCTCTAAACTGTATAATCAGCTACACAGTTATTAATGGGGTTCCCTGAAGTGATCACTATTCTGGAGATGCAACAAGGTATCCAAGCATCAGATGTGCCAGCTGGATCCTCATGATGATCTCATGGTCAACATTATGTGGTAGATCCACCATCTGTCTCAAGGGATCAGCAGGCAGCAAACCTGAAGGATATGTTGGAGTGACTCTGCTAAAAAGGTATGGTCTGCTGACTAGCCTTCATCCTACTAAAGTCCATGAGCAGTTTGCTCCAAAAATTCTGGTGGGAAGAGACTCTCCTTGATAATTCTGGAGTTCATGGGGTTATCCTGCTTCTACCACCACTAGCTTCACTGGACAAATTCCTTGAAATGGTTGCTTTGACTTGAAATAAACAGGAATGTTTTAAACATACTTTTTGTTGGATGCCCACTTTATAGACCTGAATGGCCATTTGCAGCTTCTGGGCACAGAATCTCAGCACCCTGTGTTCAGTTTGCCCAGTGTCAGTGTGACCACCCTGCCATATAATGCCTTCTACAGAACCAGCCAAGCTCTGATCGCTAGCTGAACTGGGCAGTCTCTAAAGATGAAGCACAAATGGCTGAGAAGTACTTTTTAAAATGTTCAGCATCTTTAGTCATCATGGAAATAGAGATTTGAGATTTCATCTTACCCCACTCAGAATGGCTAAGACCCAAAGAACAAACAACAAAATGCTGGGAAGAATGTGAAGGAAGGAGGGGACCTCTCATCCACTCCTGGTGGGAGTGTAAACTGGTGCAGCCACTATGAAATCAGTGTGGCAACTTCTCAAAAAGACAGAAATTGATCTACCATATGACCCAGCATATAGTCTTGGGCATACAGCCAAAAGATTCTATAACCTCTACAGAAAACTATATTCATTCATGTTCATTGCTGCCCTTTTCATAATAACCATAAACTGGAAACATTATACATATCCATCAACTGATGAGTGGATGATGAAGGTGTGGTACAAACAGAGAATGGAATATCATTCAACTCTTTAAAAAAATGGAATTGTGAAATTCACAGGTAAATGGATGGAACTGGAAACACTCATCCTGAGTGAAGTAAACCAGACTCAGAAAGACAAACAATACATGCTGTCTCTCATAGCTGAATGCAAGCTTCGAAATCTTAGATATACATATTTCAATTTGAAAATCCAGAGAGGTTAGGAAACTAATATATAACTATGTGTCAGAGCAGAAGCCTTCCTTGGAGGGATGGAAGAATGTAGTGATACGAAGGAGAAAAGGGAAACAGTAGAGAAGGAAGGGTTGAATGGAGTGGAGGATGGAAGGGCAGGGAGGAGGAGGGAGTGTGGAGAAGGATAAGTAACACTAAATGCTTTTAGGAAAAGCCATATGGAAACCTACCACTATCAAAGCTTCTTAAAGTATATACATATACATTATAAAGAGAGATTAAAAGGAGTTACCGTATAAGAGGGGATACTGCCCCTTGTAGACATCATAAGCTAACAAAAAGAAAAGAAAACCTCAATACCAGGGTCCTATAGATCCTCAATAAATATTAGCCATTGCCCCTGTTATTGGTTACCCACCAGAACCTGATGATAAGACCCTACTACTAAAGATATTACATACATAAGCTATAGAAGAAACAAGGAGGAATCGAGCTGATGCTGATGTCAGAGTCTCGTCTCTCCTGGCTAGCATTTCATAGTGCTGAAAAGTGCTATACATATTACCATAAGAAATAATCATCAGCACTATCCAACTGTGATTTCTATGAACTACAACAACAACTGGCCTGGCAAGATATGCCCACCAGTGCAATAGTGGCACAAATATTATGGGAGTAACCAGCCACTCTCTAATTGGATCTAAGGTCCATTCTTTAGAATGGAGCCTACACAAGACATTGACAGCAGGCTTAGGAATGTGTGGTTAGACAGGTCACAGAACATAGGGGAGAGCCCAATACTAGTTTTCTACTAAATAGTTCTCATATTAAATTGATTCCTAATGACTTATAATCATTAACATATCTCTCACCAGGGAAGTTTCTTTATGCAGCAGATGGTGATTAACACAGACACCCAGAACTGGCCAATGTGCAGGGAACATGAGGTTGTAGAGTGATTATCCTTGAATAGGACACCAATATCAAATTTCTGCCTCCCAAGGCTCAGGGAAGAAGAAGCAGAAAGATTATAAGAACCAGAGATTATGGATGATCACAAGGAAATGAGCTTTCCAGACAACTGGTCAGTTACTCATATGAACTCACAGCAATGATGACAGGATGCTCAAACCAAACGAAATCCCAGCATAGACATGGGGAAGTGGGTAAGAAACCTCAACCCAACCTAAGGAATTTTTGGTAACTGATGGCTACTGGGAAGGGGAGAGTTGATCTCTTTCAAGCATAGGAGTCTTGGTAGGTTAACCAGGCTCTAGTGAATGAGTCCACACTGAAGCACATTTGGGGACACAAATTAGACTCTACAGGATATATAGAATGTATATATATATATACATATATATACACATAATAGAGTGCATTAAACTTGGTAGAAGACATAAGGGGAGGTATAGCCTGAATGATGTAATGATACCTTCTCCCTTCCCTTACATCTGTAAAAAAGTTATATAAGAGGCAAGTATACAGCTTAGCAGTTGAAGAAGGACCCGTGTTCATTTGTGGTTCTGTGAAAGCAGATACATTCTTCTGAGGGGAATATGGTGGCTACCATGTGAACACTGTAAAGATTCCCAGCTTCAATAACAGGGGCAGGGACACCAGAAGTCCCCACCCAGAATCACTCAACCATCCCTGGAGTATTCTCACATATTTAAGTAGCATCAAAAATTCATAAATAATTAAAAGGGTATGAAAGAAGTAGCCAATGTGGGGTACTCCTTCCACATCTCAGCCTGGCCCCAGGCTGGCCCTGTGTATTTCAGCCTCTAGTGACTGCACCCTGCTTTTATCAGTGATAAATAACATGCTGAGCCCTTCTACCTGCCAAGTGCTATTCTACTCACTCTGCATAAAACAGCTCATCAGCAGCCACCTGCCTACAACTAGGAGGTTGGTACTATTCTTACCTTGGATTTTTATATGAAGAAATTGAGGAACTGAGCTTTTTCCCAACGTTGATCCCTAAATGACAACTCAAACCCAGACTGGCTAACTCCAAAGCCTTAACCACTGTACCGTGGTCCTTTCCTAATCTCCCTGGTTACTGGTACTTTCTATCCCTCAACTGTCTGGACGCTGCAGTACCTCTGTGCTGCTCTGATCTGTGACAGCAGCATCTTCCCTGGACCATACACTTCTGCCCTACCCTCTGTACACAAGCACCCCATTTCAGGGCAGCTAAACTACCCAGGAATAGAAAGAAGGTCCTCAGGATCAGGGCTAACTATATAACAGAGGTGGTGTCAACTAGGCACCTAAGGTTTAGCTTTCCTATATATAAAAATAGGTTTCACACAGAATGTTATTTAATCAAAAGTTTCCAGTGTCAAAACAGTAAGGTAAAAATCCACATCCTTTTTATGGAAAATATTCCAGATTTCATTGTTGGCAACTAAATTGAAAAATTGCAAACCCGATGTAGGTCAACCAAAACACTGTGCCATCTGTGTTTCCATCTTTGGCATTTGAAACAAGATTTGGTTATCAGTAGATGCTCACTCAGAAATCATTAGTACCTGAATCAGTGAAACCACAGTGCTGGTGGCAGCATGCACAAGGCCAAGCCAGACAACAACCCAGCATAGAGCGGGGAGGTGGGCAAGATGCCTCCGCAGTAGCTGAGGAATTACTGGTGTGACCGGATGTTCCTCTGAGGCTGTGATAATGAACCACGGTCCCACCTCCTTCCCACACTCTACAATGGGTTGACCTTAGCTGCTTGCAGGGGAGGGAATAAGCTGTGAAAACCATGAGGCCTCTCTCTTGTCATTTTGTGAGGCAGTCAAGAACCATGGGATTTTGTGTTTGAGTGTGGACTTTCGAACACAGCCATGAATGGGAGGGTGCTTTCTCTTCTGTAAATAAGCCCACACCCCAAACTTAGTTAGCAAGTGCAATAAACTCGTTAGAATTCTTCAAATGGAGGTTTGGAGAATTCTTTTCTCAGGTTGTCTTAAGGACTGTGGGAGGAGGGGATTGGATGCCATGAGTGTGCCCTGGCCAGAAGTGAATTTGATTCACTACTGGCAACTGACAGCTGTTGGGAGAAGGAGAGTCAGTTTTCTTTAAGGGTGTGACACCAGGTAGGTTGACCTGGCTCCAGGGGATGAACCCACACCCAAGAGCCTTTGAGGACACAAATAGACTTGATAGGCCTTTAAAAAAAATAATAGAGGACATGAAGTAAGGGAGGACAGGGAATGGGGAGGGGATGGGGTCTGAATATGATCAAAATACATTGTATGAAATTCTCAAAGAATCAATCATTTTCTAATTGAGGGGCTTGAGGAAAGGCTCTGCGGCTAAGAGCACTGGCTGCTCTTCCTAAAAAGGACCCAGGTCTGGTTCCCAGCACCCACATGGCAGCTAACAACTGTCTATAACTCGAGCTCCAGGGGATCCACCACCCTCGTCTGGCTCCATGGGCATTGTACACATAAGTGTACTTACATACATGTAGGCAAAACACTTATACACATAAAAATAGATAAATCAAAAAATGAAAAAGCAATAGCAATGAAACATTGCTTATTTGATCTGAGACATTGGTAGATTCCTCTACCCTGCCTTGTACTCCAGAACTGATACAGGCTAATCTAACTCAGATAATTAAAACCTCCTGAAAGAGAAGCAAGTGTTGAGCAAGTCAAGGTTATAAGAAAGAGGAGAGATTTGGGCAGCTGACACATGGGGATCTGAGATAAAGGAAGTCAAATTTTCCTAAAGGGATGCTGGTTGACCTTGGAAGAGATCCATGCACACATGCACATCTTTCCTTCCTTATTCTGGTACCAGACCTATAAATGTACATATTACTATTTTACTTGGGCAATCTCTATGCCATCTTTGAAACATAATATAGATAAGGGTCCATCTTATCTGTAACACCCTTTGGCAGAAACTTGAGAGCCTCTACTCCTAACTGAGGAGTTATGGATGGCTGATGGCTTCTAGAGGATGGAAAGTCAGCTTTCTTTAAGGTTGTGGCCCTTGTTTGGCCCACCACGCTCCAGTGGATGGCCCTCTAGCCAGTATATGAGCAGTTCAAATTGGACTCGATGAGCTACTTTTTAAAAAGAGGACATGAAGTAGAGAGGTAAAAGTGGATCTGAGAAGAGGAGTGGGGAGCAGAATATGATCAAAGTGTGCTGGATGAATTCTCAAATAATAAAAATATTTTTTAACTTGTAACTAACCCTATAGGTCCAACTTCATGATTTTCAAAGCCATTTCTATCAATCTTCTCTATTGTTATAATCTAGTCAGTAGAGATTCCTACCCATGTGTCCACAGCAGGCACTGGCCTGCCCACATCTCAAGGTGCTCAATCCCTGCAAGGTTCTAGCCCACCCAGGTATTCTGGCTCCAAAGTCAGTGTCTGCACAATAGCAGAGCTGAATTCAGTCTGCTTAGTGAAAGAATCACCAATCATCAAATGTGTAATAACAGAGGGGCATCCAAGACTCTAGGAAATACATGAACTCACTTGGGAGGAGAGGATTAAGAGTACTACAGGACAGAGGTCAAAACTCCAGTCTGAATCCTTCCCCTATGAACGGTGTTTTAATGAGAAGATGTGGTTTATTTTGTTCATATGCATGCTGGATTTTGGATATTTTTCATTTCCTAGGTGAAAGAGACAAACCACACTTTAACAAACATAACTGAAAAGGAGGACGTCTAAACCAGCCCTCCTCATACAACAACGTGTACAAGAGGAAGGATCGATGGGACAGTTGATTACAGCAGGTCTGTGACAATCAGTGGTGACACCCGAGCCTAACAGACTGTCCTTTCTCAGGTTTAACCTGACAGCATTATGCAGCAGCTCAGAAATGGATGCCCCCACCCATCAGGAGTCCTAAAAATGATCAAGTGGATTAATCTTTATAGTCATCATAAGCCACATAGACTGGTAAAAATCTTCCCCTGTCACTCAGGAATGTTTAAATCTTTGATCATTCCTCCAGGTTAGACTGAATCAAAGGAATCCTGTGTGCAGTGAGTTTGCTGTCATTATCTGTGCTGTTGTGCTGTCTCCACGTGGAAGGTAGTCACTACTACACTATTGGTGACCCAGTGACCCACCCAAAATTGTTTGACTAAAACTACAATGGTTCTAGGAGATAGACCCCAAACTATGGAACAAATCGGCTATTAGTCAGTAGGCCCTTTGGTTAACAGAGCACAGGTGCTATGGGATGTCTGGCAGTTGGTTCCATTAATAGTACAACTTCCCCCTGCCTGCCTCCCATGTTACTCCAGTAGGTAACAGTGCTTTGAAGTCAGAATCAAAGAAGCTAAATCAGCATGTTCTCTGAAAACTACAGTTACAGGATTCTAACAATTTTTCAAACTATTTTGAAACCAGAGAAACGATCTGGTCAGAGCGAATATAACCCACATTCAGTTGCTGCTCTCCTGTACAAAGTTCTGTTTTGTTTGGGTTTCAGCCTTGAGAAAAACCAGAACTCAAACTAAGCTAAGCTTCTTTGGATTAGATTACCAAGCAAAACAACCAAATTGTCAATAGCTCTCTCCACCTTTAGGAGCATTAACTATACCCCATCCTTAATGATAGTACAGATTAAACCCAGGGAGGGACCCTGCCTGGTCAGAACACTACCTGAGGTCTTGAAGTGTCGAAGTGGCTAGAACTCAGGTTCTCTGTGGTTCTCACATTGTTCTGTTTTACAGACCACTTGATTATTGGGAAGGTAAGTGACGTGTCCTGAAACTCATGGCTTTGTATAACGAACATGAGGAACTGAAAGTGTGTGTCTGTAGAACCTGCCAGAGGAGCGTGAAGGAACATTAGGCTGCTTCACAGCCCAGCTCTGGAAGTAGACTGCCACTACTGAAATCTGGGCTGAGACTTTCTACTTTTATGACCTAGCCATATTATATAACCATTTTGTACCTCAGTCTCTTCCTCTGCAGAATGGAAATAACTACAGTGTCTGCCTAGAATCTTCTGAGAACGGAATGAACTAATGCATGTAAATTAGTTAGCAGACTATCGGATGCACTGTGGGGAAGAGAGCTGAGGGCAGACACGTTTTCTGTTTTCCTGGCCAGGTCTCACTGCCATCCTTCTTTGCCCAGAATAGCAAGTCACTAAAAGCTTCAGGCACATGCAATTTCCACAGCTCTCTGCTACCCTCTGCTGACATACTGTTGATACTCACTGGAATATGGTTCCCTTACCTGAAGACAGCCATTGCTACTTTTTAGTAACTGTCATACAACTAGGCTGAATCTATACATGGCTCCTTTAAAGTCCCCTCTATGCCTTGGTCTATGCTCCTCCTTCCACCCACTGCCCTTTCTCCACCCACATCTCCCTGTCTGAGAGGAGTCTACTTTAAATGCCAAGGAATTCCTTCCCCATGTCCCTGTTCAGAATAGAAGAAAGCTGTACTTCTCAGATCTCATTACATCACTCATGTCCACTCTTCTCTTCACCGTAATTTGTTTTGAACTTGTCTTACTGCCTCTTACCCAACTGGGTCAAAATGACGCGTTATTTGTCTCTGCATCCCCAGCAGTACCCAAGCCACACCACGAATAATTGTTCACAAAGTGCTTGCCCAGTGAGTTGAAGACTCACTACCATCTCCCTCACAGTCCTGATGCCTTATCGCTGATGTTATTGCAAAGATGTAAAGACGGGGGCATTGTAAAGGCAAAGACAACGTGTCCTTGTCTCCTCCCTTAAGGTTAATCCAGTGGGGCAGGTCAGAGACCTAGCTAGGAGACCACCCCTAGGAAGGCAGATTAAGACAGCATACTTTTCCTTCCCATAATTCCCACCCCATGGTGCAGTCTCTACAAGCTGAGACATGTGCTTCTGCTGGGTCTGCCTGTCTTTCTGACTTTAAAAGTCATAACTATTTTTTTTTCTTCCAGATGCTGGTCAGCACCTAAGTGTGCTTTTAAAATCCCTTACTAAGGCTTTGGACTTCCCTGCTCCTTTTCTAAAGCTCCCTTCCCAGAGGGCCTGCCCCAAGTGGCTGACCTCCAGGCTTTCTATCTCAAGCGGCCTGGCTCTTCCTTCCTCTTCCTGGCTCTTCCTGGCTCTTCCTGGCTCTTCCTCGCTCTTCCTCCTCCCTTCCAGGCAGCTTCGAGATTTATAGCTTGCCTGCCCTGGGGATTTCCTTTTAAATGCTAATAAATTGTCCTCCAGCTTCTGTCTTTGTCTATTCTTAAATGATTTATTAATAAGACTAAGAACCCCCAAATGGGGACCCCAAAAATGACCCCTGGTGTCATATGGCAGCTCCTCAAGACTCCCAGTTACACTTCTTCCTGACTTTTAATTCTTGAATTGGCAGAGAAGATGAACCCATTCCTGCACCCTTAGAGAGCATCAGCATCACCCATTTTACTGCATCCTCCTCTCCAGCTTCCCAGGCCCACCCCCAGGCTGTTCAAACTGCAACTGAAGTGAACTTTTGATGAAAAGAAAAACAAAAGAACCTTGGCTTTTTCCAGGTTCTCATCCTGCCTGCTACAGTCACTGTCTGATGGTGTGGTGTTCTCACTGCAGCCCAAACCCTGCTGGTGCCTTCCCAGCCCTCTCAGATATACAGCTACAGTGTTTTTTTGTTTGTTTGTTTGTTTTGTTTTGTTTTTTTTCCTACAATAGGCCACAAGCTCTCCTGACTCAGGGATTCTTGTAAACTGCTTCCACAGCTTAGAACATTCTCTCTCATCTTTCCCCAGTCACTGCTCAAACATTACTTTCCCCCAAAGACCTAGGTTATCTACACATGCTCTCTGAAATATCTATGTATCATTCTAACTACAAAACTCATCATGCTTTTTTAAACTCTTATTTTCACTCATTTGATTAGCAGGTGTCATCCCTCAAGTACTATACGCTCCGTGTAAACATCTACCAGTACAGTGCCACCCAGAGTTGATACACCAAAAATACATATATAGCATATAAAAATTTAAAGAAGTCATGTTAAACAGAATCCTAGCCAAGACATCTAAAGATATATATTAAATCTAAAGCCTTGTATTAATTCCCTTTTTACAATTCACATTCAAGACATCCAATTACAGATAAACAGACAATGAAGTTCTCTCCAAAACAAGCTGATCCAGGAGCCAGAGTGCTGCTTCTGGTCCTTACCCTCGGTGCTCATGTCTGGTGTGGGCATCCAGATGTAGGACAACCCTTCTTCTTTGTACAGCCTCATCATGGTGTCTGGAGTCATGGGTTCTGCATAACGGTTACAGCCTGAAGAATTTTGGATAATGTCCCATTCAGTCTGGAAATTCATGACAGCTGTGATTCCCAATTCATGCTTCAGTTTGATGGTCACATGTTCCAGTTGGCGAGGGCAGCTGCCCAGCCAGATATTCGGTAGAATTCTAATGAGAACATACGGGCCAATGATTACTATTGCTCTAACTTGAGGTCTAAGTAGCTACATAAAATATACACAATTGAAATACAATTAACCTTTCAACCTAGTATAGGAAAATCTGAATTTTCCCATTTAAGGATATGAGGGGCAATATTGAAAGAAATAAAAAAAAAAAAAAACTACTGGTATTGGTGTTTGTGGGAAAACACACATACAGTTAACTAGACAGGCAGGAACTAGACATTAGAAAGCTAAATCTAGCAAAGTATTCAAATTAATCCACCAAGTTATGTTTACTCCATGAATATATAACACACAGTAAAGCCATCAATTCATTTTAAATACTAGCAAATTAAATGTGAAAACTCCTACAATTATCTCAAATTCTGAAAAACATTTGCTAAATTACAGCCACCATTCATTCCTGTTCAACACTATATAATTTTCAAATCATATAAGACCTGTCAAACATGCTAAACCCCAGAAATAACAAAGTTCTGTTTAATGAAATCAAAATCATAATTCATTCAATTAGCCACAAAACATGTTTCTCTATGTTTCATCCAGTAATACAAGGTTTAAAAAGGTGGGGGCATTACTAGCAGTAAATGAGGGGGGAGGAGATAAGGAAGGAGAGGAGGAGGAGAGGGAGAAGAAGAGGGGGAGAGAGAAAGAGAGAGAGAGAATACTGACATTCTTTTTCAGGTATGATGCTATACTAAAAATTGCCCAAAGCTAAGCCCCATACTTATTTCTTATCTGGCAGGTCTGAGCTGAGAACTTTAGAATTCTAACAAATTTCCAGATGATACTACAGGTTCAAGGGTTATACCCATTAGAAACACTTCCCTGAAGATTCAGCTACACAAGATAGTAAAATATTTAAGCTATTCAGATGAAGATACTTAGGTGAGAGAAAAATACACAAAAATCAAATAGATTTTCTTCGTACTTGAAATAGACAAGAAAAAATAGAATAGAATGAAAAATATCATTCAAAAATAAACTGTAAGACATCTAAGAACATATTAATCAAAAAGAATACTGAAAATTTATTGGAAGGTGTTGACTAAAACAAAAACAGAAGCATATGATATTCTTTAACTGAAAGACCTAATATCACACAGGTAAATATTTTTTAATAATTCAATTGTCTTTAGTTTATAATAATATTATTCACTAATTATTTCACACATACATATTCTCTCCAGAACCAAGGGAGAGATACTGTATTTCAAATTTTCCTTGAATAATATCATGTAGAACTTAACCAAAGTCATCACATGACATCACTGATAACCATGGCCCATTCGACTTGCTTTTGTCAATAAACATGAGCTAAAGTGACATGTGCCATGTCCCATGTGGCATATTTAAAGTTGTACACTTGATTTTCCATGCTCGCTTTTTTCCTGTTATAGCAACTGTGAAAGTGCACGTGTGTACTGAGCTGGACACTGAGGAAACCTGGAATGCCATGCTACAACAGGGAGGACAGCTGCCCTGGGGAGCATTGCTGGCTGTGTGGATCCAGTTGGGGTTTTCTTTGTTACCTCTGCATTCATCTGTCTTGTTCTGGCTAAACAATGTCTAAGTCATTCATTGTTTTTAATCTGTAATGTGCAGGAAAGAAATTTAGCAGGAGGATTGAATTTTTAATAAGTTCCCTTTATGTTGACTTTAGAGCAGTGATAGTCAACTGTGTTAATATTGGCAATTTTAAGGAGATATGCTGGATTGTCACACTGGTTAGTGGCATGTACCTCTAGTGTATTAGGATCAGGGGCATTGCTGAGCATCTACAATGCAAAGGACAGGCCCCCAGAGCAAAGAACTATTTAATCCAAAATTCTAATAACAGGAGTGAGTAAACCTTGGCTTAGAAGAACAGGAGGGGCATTGAACTTTGTACCCTTTGTATGGAGGAAGAGAACATGGAATATGACCAGAGACTTGGGGGTTCCTAGGTCATATGTTCTGACAATAGTATGATAATCCAGATTATATTTTAAAACATGCACATATGAACATATAAGGTCTAGATCGTATTTTAAAACATGCACATATGAACATATAAGGTCTAGAGTGACACAGAAGCTCCACATTAGATGACTGAAAAGCACTCTAACATTTTTAGTGTGATACAACAGAAAGGGTACTACACAGAGAAAAAAAAAAAGCTCAGATGCCAATCCTAGTGCTGGGTAACAATGACATGATGTTAGGACAAGTCATTTACCATCTCTAAGCTTCTGATGCGCTCATCTTTAGAACTGATCTAAAGTTATAAAATTCTGCAAAGGATAAGTACAATTAAGTACTACTATATTTGAATAGGAAACTAACAGACACCAAAACACCAGTGCAGCTTCTGTAAAGTTACAATAATTTACTTTTTAAGTCAGTTGTTTGTTTTGTTTTGTTTTGTTTTTAAACAGGATCTTACTATATCTCAATCTGTAGCTGTGCCTGGCATAGCTGGCCTAGAACTAGATATGTAGATCAGGTTGGCCTTGAATTTACAGAAATTCACCTGCTTCTGCCTCTAGAGTACTGGGATTAAAGGCATGTGCCTTCACTCCCAACCTAATAATTTACTTTTGATAATTCATATTAATTAATCACATTAATGTACAATATGACTATAATACTGTCTAAAGCACATTTTTTTCTCTATTTTCTTCATTTGAATGCTGCAAGTAAAGGATACTCACTCCACTTTTTAGTGTGACATTAGGGGGCTTCTCTTGCTTTTGTCATTTCTTCTATTTATATCTGCTTGTTCTTTTCCTTTTGATCACTGTTAGCATTGTTGATGTGAACATGAAAATAGCCAATTCACTTCAAAGGTGGGTGTTACTCATCCTCAGTGAAAATGTTCAAGAGGAGCATACCATCCTTCTAAGGCAAGATCCCCATTTATCAGAAAGAAGTGATTTGTTTTTTCTAATTAGGTTCTTATCTAATGGGCTTATGGACATGTACTTGTGAAAATCCTTATTAGGGTTACTTCAGATTGAAAAAAATAAGGAAATAAAGAAAACAGAGACCCAGGAAAGATATAATGGTGTAGGAAAGATGGGCATGGGATTTCTGACCCCACAGAATTCTTAGACAGTCCTTAGGAGCAGTAGACTAAGGGAAAGACCCCAAGCATGATCCTTGTGGAATATCCAGACCTGTGCTTGGTAGGATACTGTGGGATGGTGATGAACGTGATAGCTGCTTCATACCCCACTAGGTTACTGTATCTCCTTGTTCTGTGGAATAAAAGCAGGCTCTGGCTCTGTCTAGATATGCATCTTTCCTTCTACTACCCTTTGAAGTTTCCTCCTCCATGATCTTGCATAGTGCCTGCCTGTGCAATGATAGTTTGGGGCTTCCATGTATATACTCTGGGTTGAACCAAGCACACCAAGGTACCCAATGGTGTGAGACCAGGCAGCAAGCACCTTGTTTATATAATCAAATAACATAACTGATTGAATAGCAATTGATGTTTTACTGGAAAAAAAATTTTAAGTGGACTGGTAAAATATTAAAATGAGTATTCATGAAAAAAAGCTAAAAGCTGAATTCCAAATGTTATCCATAGTTCGCTTAAATACTGTCCTCTAGTCAATACATGCAAAAATAAAGTAGCTGGTTGATTTTCCACATAGGATTTGCATAAAAGCTAAAGAAGAGTTCACAGAAATATGCAAAGGGAAAACTGACTTTTGAGAACAGAAAAAAAAAAAAAAAAAAACAAAACAAAACAGAATTCCTAACCAGAATCAGAATACAGAATCACACTGTTGCTAAAAAGGGTATTAGAGATAGTCTGTCATCTTACACAACGCTGCTCTTGAAATGATTTTTAAATAGTAAGAAACTCAGAGCAAAGGATTAATAGGTTTGAGGTTAACAATTTAACATACATTTACTACTGTATGTTTCTAATGAAAATAAGTCCTTAAATTGCACAGCCACATACCTTCATCACCAGTTTCTATATTAGATATTGCCATTTTTTTCCTATGCTATTTGACTTTTCCTGCAAATACATGGCAAGCCACAGTGCATACTTAATAAATGTGTATATTTAGGATGGAGAGATGGCTCAGCAGTTAAGAGCACTGGCTGACTTTGCAGATCTGGGTTCAAATCACAGGTCCCACATGGTGCCTAACAACCATCTGACGCTCTCTTCTGACCTCCATGGGCATTGAATTTACATGCAGGCAATGCACTCATACACATGAAGTAAGAATAACAAATAAAATGTTTAAAAAGAAATGAGTATGAAATGATATCTGATTCTTTTAAACAAGATGTTGAGAACCCAGGAGACAAATAACCAAAGGAAAACTCTACAACAAGCACTGTCCTGCAGGACAGAGAATAGAATTATAAACAGAGTCATGCTGAGTACTATGTGGGATGTGGAAATAAAGGCTGGGCTTGTTAGAAATACACAAATCAGGGGATTCTGCTTAAACAGACAGCTAAAGTGTCCCTCATGGACTCCTATTTCAGTTTCTTCTCACAATGGTGATGTATTCCTAGTTACAAGAGGCACTGGAGGCAATGTGATGTATGATGTACTTCTAAACAGCAATTCAGCTTCCACTTGTCCACTCAAGAGAATACTTTGACACCATTAAAAATTCATTTTTACTCATCTTGTCTTCTGTCTTGTTGGGGGCACCCTGCAGCTAAGGTTGTAGTCCACCATGTCTGGATAGCTCTAAGGAGTTTGGTGCTGTATGGAGGACTCCCTTTCTCAGCGAGGGCCTCCTGCTCTCGGCCTGACCTTATCTGGAAGGTGCCTCCAAGCACAGATGCCTGGCCTTATTTGGAACATGACCTTGGCATAGTTACCTGCAAAAACTGTCCCCAGGTTTTTCTATATGATAATTAGGCATTGCCGTATAGCCAGATGATAGGATCCCCCTACCACATGTAAATAAAACATACTATGAACACCTATCAGGTGAAGCTTTGGCTACCATCTCCAACCTATATTTTTCCCCACTGAATAAACGAGCAGTAACACTGAAACTGACTACTAGAAGGTCTTTTCCATTCATGTTCACTGGCCATCCTGACCCCGTTCGTTGCTTCTGCTCCTTTTGTTCTCATGGGTCAGTGGCCAATGACCCATGAGGGGAGGGAGAGACACATACTGTCTAATATTCTTTTGGTGGAAGTGGCAATTTATACAGGGCTGTTTGTTTGTTTGTTTGCTTGTTCCTTGAGACAGAGTTTCCCTGTAGCCACAGATGGCCTGGAACTCACTGTATAGACCAGGCTGGTTTCTATCTCATAGAGATCCACATGCCTCAGCCTCCCAAGTGCTGGGATTTAAAGACATGCACCAGCATGCCCAGCTTAAACAGTTTTTAATACGAAGATTTTTATAACTTAAAAAGTAATTATTCAAATATGTGATTTAAAGGATAAAAGGTAAATTTATCTCACCTAGGTAAATTTAAAGCCATAATTAAGGAATAAATGTTACAGCTAACAGTTATATTATAAATTATAAAGCTCCCAGAGAATTATTTTATGAATAATTTACCACCAATTGCTACTGTAATATAGATTATTTACAAAGGTCAGAGAGCAATCACTGTGCCAAATGAATATTGACACATAGTCACCCCAGAATGAAGTCTCCAAAAGTGCTTCAAATTCATGTCACAGAAGATACTTTTTTTGATGCATAAAATTAAACTTTTGTTGTGAAAGAATCTATTAACCAAAATCCTCTCATGAAACAGCCAAAATGAAACAGAACACAAAATATGATCCAATAGAAAAGCAGGGGGATGACATTACAGGGAAATATAAGGTTAGATTCAAATGGGCAAGAAATACATGAAGTTGCTGTAGTTTACAAGCAATTAAGGAAATGCAAACTGTACCAGCCACAGTAAAATAGCACACTGCTCTACACACCAGACTGGAAAAATGAAAAACAACCAGACATCTTGAGCACCATGAAGGGGTATTTTCATTCCTGGAAAGCAACATGGCAATCCAGTCAGCCCAACACTTCCTCTCCAGAAAATCATCTTCTGCAAATGAAAGGAAGCATATGAGACTATCCACTACTGTGTTGTTAGGATCTGCCACAAATTGGAAAAACCCTGAATGCCCATTAGTGAGGGAATGACTGTAAGACTATAATTATTTACTATAGGCTAGCCAGCCATAAAAATAAACAAATTAGAATTTACCAGATGACTTGGTAAGATTTCCACAAGGAAATGAGAAATGTGTGCGCCAGTAAAGCATATGAGACTATCCACTACTGTGTTGTTAGGATCTGCCACAAATTGGAAAAACCCTGAATGCCCATTAGTGAGGGAATGACTGTAAGACTATAATTATTTACTATAGGCTAGCCAGCCATAAAAATAAACAAATTAGAATTTACCAGATGACTTGGTAAGATTTCCACAAGGAAATGAGAAATGTGTGCGCCAGTAGAGCGATTATGTCACCAAGAGTTTCCAAACAAAACAAAATAAAACTCCGGGAAGACTTTCAAGTATGTTTGTGTGTGTGTGTGTGTGTGTGTGTGTGTGTGTGTGTGTGTAGGTCAGAGGTTAATTAGCATCAAGTGTTTTCCTTAATTGTTGTCTACCTTATTTTCTGAGACAGGGTCATTCACTGAACCTTGGAATACAAGGATTCAGGTAGACTGGCTGGCCACTGAGTTCAAGGGAGCCTCCTGTCTCCACCTACCCAGAGCTACGTTTATAAACTTACGCTTCCTGTCATGGATTTTTTTTTTTTACCACCTCACAAATTTATTAATCTTTTGTTCTGGAAATTCAAAATCTTCACTGCTAACTATTTTGACATATAAGTTGTCAATCTTAGTTACTTTAATGTACTATCAAAGGTTAGAAGACATTCCTCCTTTTTGCTGGCCTCCTATATTTCATTTTATTTAAATTATTTATTTAATAACCATATAATTACAAGAAGCATTTCAACTATGTAGACCAGGATGGCCTTGAACTCACAGAGATCCACCTGCCTCTGCCTCCCGAAAGCTGGGATTAAAGGCATGCGCTCATTGACTTTTATAAGACCCCAAGAATGATAAGGCCCTGCTTATAGATGAGGAAATGGAGATTCAAAGACTGGTCAAAGAGGAATAAAATTTACATAAATTAAAACTAAGTTTTTTTATTTTTTAAATTAATTTATTCATTTTTAATACAATTGACACTAAGATGCACATGCGTTTCTAATCTCTATATATCTGATTATTACTAGTCACAGTCAGTTACTTTCTGAGCTCCTTGGCATCTGAGCATGGATATCAAGTCATCACATAGATTTCAATGGTAATGTTTTTCACATCTACTGATTATTAAGGAGCAAATTTTTATGCTTTGAAGAATTTCTTTTTATTTTTACACCCGCTACCCAGATAGCAACCTCCCGTAGCCTCCCTCCACTAGGGCCCTTATGCTCTGATATCCCTGCTACTGTCTGCTGTGTTGTTGGCACCCCCAACCATTCCCCACTACTTGCCCTTCTGGTGAATCTAGTCGACCTATCTAGAGGTCTTTATTTTAGGAGGGTCAGCTGTTCCTCATCTAGCGGTAATCAGTTGTCAATATTCCTTTGGATTATATTGGGGTCTGCTGTTTATTTTCCCAGTTTTATGCTGGGTTACTATCTAGGAATCCCTCTGGCCACTCTGGCCAACAACTCAAAAGAAGGTATCATCTGTGTGGCATTATTGCTTGTTATGTAGCCTTTACCTATAAATATGGACTCTTAAGAAATTATATTGGCCCCTTTAATCTTTGGTTATACTTTTCTTTTGGGTGTTTAAGGACATACAGTTGGTCCAGATAAACTAATTTATTTTTACCCTTAAGGTCGTTTGAGGATCTGTTCCTCAGGGGTCACATGGGCTTGGGAGGAGCCCCTGACTCCTTTCTTTTACCAGTTCTGCCTATGTGAAGATAAGTCAAAGGTCCTGCTCGACCATTGTTGGCTTCTCTTGGAAGCATGGAGGAAATGATTCCTCCGTGTTGACCCTCCTCTTTATAGACTGGACACTGGTTCAAGTCCATCTGGTGGGGTCTCCTTGGCCTCCTTGATCAAGGGGACGATGACCCACCACCATTATAGGACATTTTGAGAGATGTTCATAGTCCCCTGGAACTAGTCAACCTAGGAGGGATAGGAGG
>NW_008341187.1:3295587-3297251 GCF_000622305.1 Nannospalax galili | reverse complement strand
TTTCAAAACTAGCTAGGCATTGTTTATCTCTCACATTGTCTCACCCCTCCATCATGGTTTTCCCACTTAAGGTGCCCCCATCTCCCCCCTTTCTCCCTTACTAATACCCTTCTCCAATGGTCCTACCTCTTTTGAGCTCCTTCTTTTCCTTTATCCCCTGGGATCCTTGTATACCCTTCCCTAACCCCTCCCTTAAACTAACCCAATTTTTATTCATATTTCCATTATTAAGGCCTGTTTCCTACTGTTCTTCTCTTTCAGGTTATTTCTTTTCCTTTACCTTCCTGTTTCTTTTCCATTATCCTGGTTCCTGTAGTTATGTCTGGTTGCATACTTATTTATCAGAGTCTGGTTCTAGGCTCCACATATGAGGGAGAACACATGTCGATTTTTTTCCTGAGTCACTGCTGAGTAAAACTCCATCATATAAATGAACCACATTTTCATTATCCACTCGTCAGTTGAGGGACACTTAGGTTGCTACCATCTCTTAGCTATTGTGAAAAGAGCAGCAACAAACGGACGTACAAGTGTCTCTGCAATAGGATGAGTGCTTTGGGTATATGCCAAGGACTGGTATAACTGGGTCAAATGGTAGGTTCATTTGTAGTTTTTTAAAAGTTCTCCACACTGATTTCCATAGGGGTTGAACAAGTTTGCAGCCCCACCAGCAGTGGATGAATGTTCCCCTTTCCTCACATTCTCTCCAACATTTGGTATCATTTGTTTCTTGATCTTAGCATTGCCCTAATTATTAGTGATGTTGAACATCTTTTAAGATGTTTCATAGCCATCTTTACTTCTTCTTTTGAGAAATCTCTGTTCAGCTCCTTAGCCCATCTTTTAATTGGGTTGCTTCTTGTCTTGATTTTCTGTTTTTTGAGTTCATTATATATTCTGGTTACTAAACCTCTGTCGTATGTGTCACTGGTGAAGATTTTCTCCCATTCTGTGGGTTTTCTGTTTGCTTCCTTGGTTGTCTCCTTTGATGTATAGAAGATTTTTAGTTTAATGAGGTCCCATTTGTTAATTCTTGCCCTCATTTCCTCAGCAATTTATGTCTGGTTTAGAAAATCCTTTCCTATGCCAATATCTTGTAGGCTTTACCCAATGTTTTCTTCTAATAGTTTCAGAGTTTCAGGCTTTACATTGAGGTCTTTGAGCCATTTGGAATTGACTTTTGTGAAGAGTGAAAGATAGGAGTTTAGTTTCATTCTTCTACAAGTGGAGATCCAGTTTTACCAGCACCATTTGCTGAACATGCTGTCTTTCCTCCAGTTAATGTTCTTGGCCCCTTTGTCAAATATCAGGTGGCTGAAATTGCATTTACTCATATTTGTGTCTTCAATTTTGTTCCATTGGTCTATGAGTCTAATTTTTTGCCAGTACCATGTTGTTTTCATATGATTGCTTATTACTGGTATATAGAAAGGCTACAGAGTTTTGTAGGTTAATTTTGTAACCTGCCACTTTATTGAACATGTTAATAATTTCAGTGAGTGTTTGGGTGGAATTTTTGGTGTCCCTTAGATATAATATCATATCATCTGCAAAAGGGGATAATTTGATGTCTTCTTTTCCAATTATTACTCCTTTAATTTCCTGCTCTTGTCTTATTACTCTTGCAAGAGTTTCAAGTACTATGTTAAAGAGAAGTGGGTTAA
>NW_008341187.1:3294678-3295402 GCF_000622305.1 Nannospalax galili | reverse complement strand
AGGACTTTGAACATAAATGCATGTTGAATTTTGTCAAAGGCTTTCTCTGCATCTATTGAGTGGACCATGTGGTTCTTGTCTTTGAGTCCATCTATATGATTTATGGTGTTTATTAACATGTATATTGAGGCATCCTTGCATCTCTGGGATAAAGCCAACTTGATCATGGTGGATGATCTTTTGATGTGTGTCTGCAAGTATCTTATTGAGAATTTCTTCATCTATGTTCATTAAGGATATGGGTCTATAGTTTTCTTTTTGGTTGTATCTTTACCTGGCTTTGGTATTAGAGTGATGCTGACTTCATAGAAGGGATCTGGAAGTTTTCCCTCCATTTCTATTTTTTTGAATAAATTAAGTAGTATTGGATGTAGATCTTCTTTAAATGTCCAATAGAATTCTGCTGTAAATCCATCTGGTCCTGGGCTTTCTTTAGTCGGGAGGTCTTGTATTACTGTTTCAATTTGTTTTTGTGTTATGGGTCTGTTTAAGCTGTTAAGATCATCTTGGTTTAATTTTGGTGGTTCCCAGACCTTTAGATATGCATCCATTTCTTTTAGGTTTTCAAATTTAGTAGCATATAGGTTTTTAAAGTATTCCCTTATAATGTTCTGTATCTTTCTGGTGTCTGTTTGATGTGTCCCCTTTCATCACTATTTTCTTGATCTGGAGGTGCTCTTTCTATCTTTTGGTTAACTGGGCTAGCAGTCTGTCAATCTTGTTT
>NW_008341187.1:3294106-3294488 GCF_000622305.1 Nannospalax galili | reverse complement strand
TAATGTAGGCACCTAGAGCTACAAACTTCCCTCTAAGGACTGCTTTCAAAGGGTCCCAGAGGTTTTGTTGTCTTGTACTGTCCTTTTCATTTAGTTCCAAGAATGTTTTTATTTCTTACTTAATTTCTCTTTTGACCCATTCATCATTCAGGAGTGTGTTGTTCAATCTCCATGTGTTCTTGTGATGATTAGGGCTTCTTCGGGTGTTAATTGTTAGTTTTATTGCATTGTGGTCTGATAGAATGCATGGAATTATTTCAATCTTTTTGTATTTGTTGAGGTTTGTTTTGTGGCCCAGTATGTGGTCGATTTTGGAAAAAGTTCCATGGGGCGCTGAATAGAAAGTATATTCTTTGGTGCTTGGGTGGACTATTCGGTCGAT
>NW_008341187.1:3264483-3292758 GCF_000622305.1 Nannospalax galili | reverse complement strand
GGCTTTCTCCTGTCATTTCTAATTGACTTACTGAGTGTTTCACTTCATTCTTCATTTCAGCCTGAGTATTCTTCAATATTTCTAACTTCTGAATTCACTCAGAAGTTTATCCCTATCTTCTTTCAGTTCTTTCATTTTTTTTCTTTGTGTGTTCTTTAAATTCACTGAATTCTTTTATCTTGTTTATAATTGTTCTTTTGAGTTCTATGTCCTGTATTATCTCTAGGGTGTTCTCACTGTACTCCTCTAGAGGAGTATTGGTATTTGGTGGGGATATGTTATTTTGTTTCTTCATGTTATTATTTTTTCTCTGTGATTTTGACATGTGAACTTTTTTGTAGTTTTCTGATTCTTGTGTGAGACTCAGGCCTTCAAGTTTAGATCTGCTTCTTTTTGTGAACTTTATGTCTTTGTGGTTTACTTTCGGGCAGGAAAAGCTTGTTCATCTAAGCTTCCAGTTCTCTCTTTTGATTTTATACTGGAGTGGCCAGATTGCTTTGGTCTTCAGGAGTTCCCACAGAGGCCCAAGTCAGATGAGGGTCAGATGTTTTCAGACTTTCTCCTAAGGTCAATGATTTTGGCCTCAGGAATTTGTGGGTTGGACTGGCCTAGGAGCCTGGCCCTGGAAAGATGCTGGTCTAGGGCAGCTGGTGGTCATGCCACCCAGAGATACAAAGGCAGTCAGAGCAGGAAGAAGCCCCAAGGACTCCTTGGGACTGCACTGAAGAGCTAGCTTCGTCCAGGAGAGAGGCCTGTGGGTAGGAGAGAGGCCTGCAGTGGGTCTTTCAGGTCCAAGGAAGGAGAGGGAGGTGAGGGCGGTGCCAGACCCAGAAGCAGTGCTCTTAGGGCCCAGAGAAGTTACTATCAGAAGATACTCACCTATTCATGAGGATTCTGATGGACTGTTTATACATATTGTGTTTTTACAAATTAACCGCATTATCTGTGCAATGTGATTTCAGACCCACTGGCCTCACATGTCTCAGTAAATGGTGAGAGAAGTTTGCAATATAGATTTCAGTACCTTTTCAAAATAGTAAATATTTGTAGATAAAAGTATAAGGGCTTACTCAGCTCTACACATGCACATATAAATTTAAGTTCTCCAAAATGATTTCAAGAATGGCACTTATTTTTAGACAGCGAGGAACTGGGAACTGCTAGTAATAAAGTAATTAAGAAAAGAATATGTGTTCATATTATTTAATGCATACTAGTTTCCAAAAACATGTTCAAACTAAACCTACTTGTGAGACATGAGAAATATTTAATATTGTTATATGCATTAAGAATGGAGTATTGTCTTGAGGCTGGAGAGGTGGTTCAGAAGTTGATCACATACTGATCCTACAGAGAACTTGAGTTCAGTTCCCAGCAACCACTTTGGGCAGCTCAGAAATCCCTGTAACTAGAGGATCTGATGCCCTTTTCTGGCCTCTATGGCATTCAAGTGCACAAACTCACACATACAGAGAGAGAGAGAGAGAGAGAGAGAGAGAGAGAGAAAGAGAGAGAGAGGAGACACACAGTTAAAAACATAAAATCTTTACAAAAGAATGAATCACTGTGGAGAGCAGTACTATGAAATGCTGTCCTCTGGACAGGACATGGCACACAGAACTCACAGTAGCTGTGATTATCTGCACAAGATCAAGTCAGCTAAAAATTCCAGCATGGAGGGGAGAGAGGTTCCTGAAGGCCCACCCCTAGCTGAGGACCATAAAATAATGTCAGTTGATGATTGTTGGAGGAGGTATAATCACTTTTCTTTTGGAGTCTGGCCCATGGTATGAAGCTTCTCCATGCTCTAGTGGATGACCCTATGCCTGTGTGTATATGAGCAGCACTAATCTAACAGAGGGTTAGATGGAAAGAAAGGAAAAAAGGAAGAAAGGGAAAGAAAGAGAGAGCATGAGAAAGAGAGAGAAAGAAAGGAAGAGAGAGAAAGAGAAAGAAAGAAAGAAAGAAAGAAAGAAAGAAAGAAAGAAAGAAAGAAAGAAAGAAAGAAAGAAAGGAGGGGAGGGAGGGAGGGAGGACATTGGGAAGGAGATGAGATGGAGATCATGGGGAGAGTTGGAGCAGGAGAGTGAGGGGGATATATGACTGAGATAAATTATATCTATATATATGAATTTTCAAATAATAGGTTTTTTTATTAAAAGAATGGAATATTATAGAAAAATATGAATTTGGATTTGTACTATTTCTACTGATTCAACCAAACTAAATTTAAATAAAATCCATCCTGATAAAGTTTACTACTTAAATTAAGTGGGTTGCTGACACTCTGGACCTAGGTTTCTTACTGCAGAACAAAATCAGTTTACCTTTGTTTGAGTGAGTTGTGGACTTTGTGGCATCATCATATTGTACTTTCCTCCTGGCTTCACCTGATGGTCTGGGCCTGTAGTACCGGAGCTACTGAGGCATAAGAATCAGAGCAGCTTTCTGCCTCAGCTGTCAGTCACAGCAGGCCTTGCTGTCAATAATGAAGACATCAGGAGGAATGAGCATCTGAGCACTCTGCAAATACCACCATGGGGTATTGACAGAAGCTGGCATGGAAGCAGCAAGTCCATTATGTGGACTCCACAGCAGGGGTGTCATCCCTAAAGGCCACGAGAAACAGCAGAATAACCTTTTCCTAAAGGTAAAAATTAGCAATATTTTGTGACCACATATGAAAAAAAAAAGATTAGGAAACCACAAGAATGATGAAATGGTTGTATGAACACAGGTTTTTGTTTAATTATCAGACAAAAAATCCTAACTGTGGAATTGGAATGCCAGATTCCTGACCATACCAGCACAGCACCATCACAAGAACAGAAAATAGATTTTGCTGAGGCTCTGTTTAAAACCCAGCTAAGAAATTGGGATAAAAAAAATTAGCAAACATCCTAAGTTGGCTAACTATGCTGCAATTAGCTTGACATCATATGGGCAATTCAGTATGAAATTAAAATGTGGCCTGGCTGTTACATAATGAGTAAAGAAGAAAAATCCATGCGCCTTACAATGGACAGATGTACAAAGACAAGAAAAACATTAACGTCAGCCTCTGGTAAGCTCCCAGGTTCCTTAGCACATAGAGTTTCTGCTGCTGAAAGTTTGTCCTCTAGCAATGTCAAACTTTTAGCACAAAAGGTGCTTATATCACATGCCAGTTAAGTCTGAGTAATGGCTTGGAGACAATTTCCAGTTTGGAGAGTGATACTAATTAGTTTCTTATTTAAAACATAGTTTTATTGTAATTTGCTATGGGTCACAGACAGCCTTGTAAATAAAGCACATGCTGATTTCTGCAAACTGTTTATTTTGCTTTGGATGTGATACATAGTTTATAGATATATGAAGGAAGTAATTTTCACCTACTATTATTTCATATGTTATTTAGTGTCTTATAATTAAATAAATTATAGAGGCCTATTATTAGTTGATATTTGTCCTAGCTCACTTTAGCTATCAACTTGACATGGTTGAGAGTCATCTGAGAGTCTCAATTGAGGGCTTTCCCTATCAGATTGGCCTGTGGGGATGTCTGTGAGAGATTTTCTTAACTGATAATTGCTGTGGGAGGGGCCAGCCCACTGTAGGCAATGCCATCCCTGGGCAGTGGGCCTGGGCCCACACATCCCAATGTTTAGAACTCTCCAAATACAACTACCACTTCCTGATGGTGCTCACTTGTTCTCTTATACACCATTCTGCCTGGCCTTGGTCACCCTCCACTCACATCTTTCAACCTGCCACCTGAGCACATACCAGGCAGTGAAAAAGACCACCTCTTCCCTAGCTGAATCATTTGGGCTTCCTCCTTAATTTCATGTCTTTTCTAAAGCTATGAGCTGTCTGATTTTAATAAATGCAGTGCAGTGTTGGGCTTCTTCATGTGGTTTTCAGAAACTTGACCTTAATGGATAGTGAGCTGAAGTACAAAATATACTCCCAGACTCAGCTGAAAGTTAGGCTCCTTGTTTCTTAAGACTATCCTAACAGATTGTAGTTGTAATGCTAGAGGCAACAACTAACACACTTTACTTCCATAAAGTCAACCACAAGAAAACCCAAAGACTGAGACAAATAATCAAGCTTTCCAGTTTAAATGGTTACCTTGATACAAAGCCAAAGAAAAATTCATTAAAATGTCCTCTTGGTGTTTTAATTTTGTTTCTAATACTGAGTATTCCTTTAAAGAGTAAAATGCCACATTTGAATTTTTCACATAGCAAATGAGAAAAGATTTATTTAAAATTAATCACAGAGGCTGAAGAAATGGCTCAGTGGTTAAGAGCACTGACTGCTCTTAATCACTCTTAGGCCCAGGTTTGGATCCCAGCATGGCAGCTAACAACTATCCATAGCTCCAATTCCAGGGGATCTGACACCATCTTCTGACCTCCACAGGTATTGCAGTACATGGGTACACTTACATACATGCAGGCAAAACAGTCATACACATAAAATAAAATTTAAAATATTTAAAATAATTAAATTAATTACATGTTTAAGATGTATGATGTGCACAAAAATCAATAAAAATACATAGTAAAAAAGTAATAAAATTAATTACATGCATAATGGATTTCTGAACCACAAATCTAAGAAAAGAAATAAAGCTTTTGTACTTTAAAGTCATTCTATGTACTCAACACATATACAATGATATTTGCTTTTTACCAGGGACCCAACAATCAATGCTGAGCTAGACAGTCAATGTACACTTTCACTTGTGTTTCACAGATTGAAGAAAACAGGAACAAACAGAAGTGCTCAAAATTTATAGCATTCATTTGCCATATGTGCTATTGGGGACAAAAACAAGGAATTCCAATAGAGAATTATGGGGAGGAGCTACACCTTAGATTAGACAGAAAGTTTTCCTCTGAAAGGGGGACCGAGAACTGACATTGGAAACAGAGGAGGACACACACAGTCCTCATGTTAAGGGAGTGAGCTGTACTTAAATAACTGTGAAAAGTCTAGACACAGGGAATGGATGGAGGATGAGGAGTACAAGATCAGACAGACTGAAAAGATCATGTGACAATTTGTTGAAGTTCTGGGAATTTGTGTAGCAATAAAAAGTAGTGAAGAGCAGGCTGGAGAGATGGCTCAGCAGTTAAGAGCATTTGCTATTCTTGTAGAGGATCCAGGTTCAGTTACCAGCACCCACATGGCAGTTTACAACTATCTGTAACTCCAGTTCCAAAGGATCTGATGCCCTCTCTGGCCTCCACGGGCACTGCACACACATGATGTACTTACATAAGTGCAGGTAAATACTTATACACATAACACATAAAATAAAAATTTAAAAACACATAAAATAAAAATTAAAAAGTCTAAAAATTCAGTGAAGAACCACTGAAAGATTTTTAAGAGGAAGAGTTATGTGGACTTAGAGTTTTTAAAGGTAATTAGCTATTAGGGGAATGATCTGGGCAAGAAATGTAATAGATACCAGAGAAAGTGAGACAGCCTTGGGTTGGAATGGCTTGAAATATGTTAGTGTGCAGAAAGGGATGGTGGATGCATTCAAGGTGAACTTTATCAGAAGAAACATTAGAACCTGCAAGTTTATATATCATGATTGAAAGAAATTCACTAATGTAACACTACAGTCTACATTTTACTAGCAGGTGCTCCTACTTGCAGTTAAATTCACCCTAGCAAGACTTTCAGGACAGTTTTATTTAAAATCCTTCATTCCAATGAGCACTTAGTGTCTATACAGTGAAGTGCTTCACTGATGAAAACTATTCTCAAATTTTCATAAGATCTCCTCTTCCATTTTTAACCCCAGGACATTATCATCCTCATCTTATTTTATTCAAGTGCTTATTTTTAAAATATTTCACATTCACTACTAGGTTCAAGCATATAAAGACATCATCTAAGCCAGACAAGTCTAGATCCCAAACTTTTAATATCTAAATCACTCGCCTCTGAGCAATAAAAATTACCCATTGGTATCTAATAAGAAAATGTAGTCCAGTATCCAGAGACTCAGTGTCTACCAAATCCCCTGGCATAGATGCTATTTCACAGAGACATTTTACTAGCAGGTGCTCCTTCTTGCAGTTAAATTCACCCTAGCAAGAGTAGGGTAAGAACCAGAGTTGGTACATGAATATAAGGCAACAGAGGCTTTCAGGCCTCTGCACCGAGAGACAGAGAGACTGCACATTTCATAAAATAAATCTTAATCAAATTTAGACAACTTCCACATATGCATCCACCCCCACCAGATTTCATGCATTCTGTCATATATGTTAGGCCTATCCTGTCAAGCATTTGGACCCAAATGTTCCTCTGTACAGGTTCATCCAATGAAGTCTAGTCAGCCTACCTAGAGTCACTCCTTTGAAGATGATCTACTCTCCTTTACCCCACAGTAATCAGTTTCCAATAGCTCCTTACCTAAGGTTGGGGCCTGCTACCTATTCCCCTTGTTCTATGGTAGGAGTATGGGTCTCATACATGCTGTCACCATTGTGGCAAGTTCATATGTGCAAGTTCCCAGAGGCCTGAAAGCCTCTGTTTCCTTATATTCACGTACTAACTCTGGCTCTTACAACTTTCCACCCCTTCTGCAATGGTCACTAAATTATGGGTAGGTGAGGTTTAATATAGGAGTCCTATCCAAGGACACACACTCTGCAGTCTCTTATTCACTAAAACTTGGACAGCTGTAGCCCTCTGTGTGCATCACACTCTGTTGTATGAGGAAGCTTCACTGGTGAGAGTTGAGGGACGTATTTGTATTCTCTCTACACCCTGTTCCACTATGTTCCATGAGCCTTAAGTGTCAAGGTTCCACTGTAGATTTGTCACTTAGGGGTGGACATCTCTCAGACATATATTATCTCTGTGTGACCAGTTGTGGAACTCTGTAATAGCCTCCATCTGTTACAAAAAAGTATCTTTGATGAGTGGTGTACAGTATAGTTGTCTGTAAATATAAAGATCCATATTTAGCATTCAGTAAGAAATTCATTTGTCTAGAGATATGACAGAGATAGGGCTTCCTCCAGAATCTATCACCTCTCCAACCATGTATATTTGGCTAATTTATACTTCCACCTATGAGTTCCCTCCCACTGAAAGGGCTTTAATTCTAATTATACAACTGTTGATTACTACCTAGGTAAAAGTGTCACTACTGCATGAATACAGATAGTTTGCTACACCAACTATCATTGTGGTTATTAGATTTTACAGCTGGGTTGGACCATTGACTGATTTTCTCCTTGGCAGCTTGCATAGTGTCCTCCAAAACTATGAGAGCTAGTCTTCAGGGAGGCTTGTAGGTCCGTTCTAGTTCTACTGCTCCAAGTCCTATGTCTGAAGTATGTCCTGTCTTCTGCAATAGGGTCTTACCTTCAAATTCTGGGAGGTAAAAAAGCATTGTGGCAATAGCGTGTGTTATTTTGGGATATCAAAGACCTCAATATGAAACCAGAAATTCTGAAACTGCTAGAAGAAAACATAAGCAGTAGCCTATAAGATACAGGTGTAGGAAAGGACTTTCTAAATTGGACATCAGTTGCTCAGGCATTAAGGTCAACAATTAACACATGGGACATCATTAAACTAAAAAGCTTCTGTACAGCAAAAGAAACAAGGAAGTAAATAGGAAACTCACTGGGTGGGAGAAAATCTTCACCTGCTACACATCCAACAGAGGATTAATATCCAGAATATAAGAAGAACTCAAAAAAATTAAACAAAAGAAATGACTCACTAAAAAGATGGACTAAGGACCTGAACAGAGAGAAATAAAGATGGCTAAGAACACCTTTAAAAGTGCTCAATATCCTTAGCAATTAGAGAAATGCAGATAAAAACCACTTTACCCCAGTCAGACTGGCTAAGATCAAGAGAACAAAAGACACCAAATGTTGGAGAGGATGTGGAGAAAGGGAGACACTCATTCACTGCTGGTGGGATTGCAAACTGGTGCAACCTCCATGGAAAACAGTGTGGAGGACTCTTAAAAAACCAAAAATGAATCTACCATATGACCCAGTTTTATCACTCCTCGGCATATAACCAAAGGACTCATCATACTGCAGAGACACTTGTACATCCATGTTTGTTGCTGCTCTTTTAACAGTAGCTAAGAATCGGAAACAACCTAAGTGCCCCTCAACTGATAAATGGATAATAAAAATATGCTATATTTACACAATGTAGCAGCAGTAAGGAAAGACAAAATCATGAAATATGCAGGTAAATAGATGGAACTAGAAACTGTTATACTAAGTGAAGTAACATAGACTCAGAAAAACAGTGACATATGTTCTCCCTCATTTGTCTATCTTAGCACGAATCCCTTAAGTGAGTATATATCCTGATGTTATAGCAGGACCCAGGAAAATGGAAAGGAACTACTGAGGTAAAGTGAAAGAAAGAGCCTGAGAGAGAAGAAAAGTAGGAAACAGATGTTACCAAGGGAAAAGGGGGGTAAATGGGACTATTCAACAGGGAAGGGAGGAGAGAAGGACATAACAGGAACCATGGGGATAAAGGAAAAGAAGGAATTCAAGAGAGGGGGGATGACAGGAGATGGATATTATCAAGGGGAAAATGGGGGTACTTTAACAAGGGAGGGAAGAAGGAGAGAGACAGGAAGAGAGAGGGGAGAAATAAAGCTTAGGTGGTACGAAAAGTAAGAGGGAAATGTATTAATGAAAAAACCCTGAAAAATATACAAACAATGTCTGAACATGAGTGCGTGTGTACGCCTGAAGGTTATATAACAAGAAACACAGCACTAGACAGGAGAAACCTCCCTTCAAGTTGTTGGTCACAGAGACAGTTTTATGCACGTTCTATCCCTATCCCAAATTACATCACGAGGTGTTGACATGAACCCCACTGGTCGCTTCTCTTATTCTATATTCCTTGATTATTTTTACCATGTTCCTACCCCTCTATTCTCTTCATGAATCTTCTAAATGTGTTTCTCAGCGTTCCAAATTCCGGTCTCTCCACAGTTTCGTGTCCTTAGATATCTCACCAGAATGTTTTGCTTCTGCTGCCATCTATATGCTGGTAAATATCAAGTCTATTTCTTTAGTTCTGTCTCAGTTCTGTGGAAATTCTCTTCTGGATTTGGCACAAGTATTAAATGAATTATCTTCATCAACTTTCACTGCTTGCTCTCTGCCTACAAACCCAATTCTCCTCTGTTGTTCCTGACTCCATGAAGAATGCCTGGCACCAGACACGGAAGCTGGGTCACATCATTTGGGACTTCCACTTTCTGCCTCCACAGTCATTAACTCAAACCCACAGATCAATCTTCTCGGTACTTTTAGTTTCTGCCTCCTGATTTTCAATGGCATTGCTTCCCTTTCAGATCCTCAACATTTAAGAACTGAGTTGGACCAACAGTCTACTGAGTGAGCACCAGCCTGCTTTTCCGCCACCTTTTATTGGGTAATTTTTCTAAAACACAAAGCATGGGTCTCATTCATAAAAGACAGGGGTAACTAGTCATTGCTCTCGCTTGATGTCACAATTCTTTGAGCTGACCCCTCTAGAGTTCCCTAATCCCTCACCACTGTGGAGCCTCCCATCCAATATAGGAGGTTAACTTTGCTGACTTGGCATGTCTCCTCTTTCTCCTGCCTCCTCTGCTAGTCTTCCTCTTGAATTGTATTTTTGCTGCTCACATTTCTGATTAACCTGACTCAATTCCTCCCATCTGCCACAGGCTCTGTGAGCTCCTTCTTACAGTCCCATGTTATCTCATGCATTCTTTCATTAAAGGTAGATGGGAATAATTACACATCTTTAAAGTCCTGCCTCTCAACTGAGTCCTCTCAACTGAAGTCCTCAAAAACAAGAAATATCTTATTGATTGCCATATCACCAGAGGTTAACACTGTAGCCATTTTAACTACCTTAAAAGCAAAAGGTAATGAAGAAATCAGCGAATAAATTGATGAATGATTGAATAATCAACTGTTGATTCATTCCACTGGCACCAACTCCATAGCATGTCTGTGACTTTTGCAAAACTGTGGTGAAGACATTTTCAACTGTTTTATCTCAAGGACATATGTGTTAAATTAATGGTTGAGTTTTGCTCAAAAACAACAATTTTCTCTATAGACAAGTTTAAAAGCTGGTTTTAGCTAGAGTATAAAACAAAATAACTCAACATGTTTCCTTTTATGCCTTAACTGCCAAAAAACGTAAATTTTGAGTTCAATAGTAGTAACTATGCTGTCTCAAGTTCCTAGTAATTTTTATTCTATTTTTTTTCCTAAATAGTCTATTTCTACCCTAAATTCTTCTACCATACACATTGCTTTCTAAAGTTTTCTGTGCTAATCATGTATCTGTAGGTAGGTAAAAAATGCTTTCAAAACCTGATCCTCCAAAAGACTTGTTCCACTTTTAGTCCCTCCCGGTAAGACAGCCACAGAAAAGGGAGAAAGCAGCCTCTGTGCCTGAGCCATAAAGACTCATGACAACCTCAGAATGCCTGACCTTAGTCAGTTTGGTACTAAGGTCATATTTGTCAATCTAAAAGTATCATTCAACCAAAATTGTAGAGCCACCCACACAGTTCATGTGCAATAATAAAGTTCCATTCCTTCGTGGAAGGTGGTCATACCTTCATTACTATAATTCACAGACAATAAGTGAACATTGTATTTCATGCCATATGGTACTTTAAATGCTAGCCTTTAATGCAGGTAGACACCAGCATGAAAAACCAGAGATTCCAGAGAGGTGTTTCATAGCCTGGGCTACATTCTAGGATCTCTTGAAGCCTCTTTTGAAATACTTTTGCCAGTCCTCAATGAAATTGGAGTCTCTGAGGTGGTTAAGTAGTATTCAGCATCATTTATTCTAAGCACCCTAAGTGATTCTAATGTACACCGGGGCTTCAGAGTCATCACTGTGGAGCCTTGTGGAGAGACCTAAGGTAGAGATAAAGAGTTGTCATCTTAACAGGGGATCGCCTTTCACAATGCTAAAAATAAGTCTAATTCTGAAAAATCAAATGTTGTATTTACTGAACTTATAGGAAATTTATAAAAATTAAATTTAAAAGGAGAAATTAAAGGCAATTATGATTAAAAGGATCGCATGCCTTTGTGAAGGTTAACTTAAACATTTCATCCTACACTCCTAGACACTCCCACGGAGGGACTTTGATGTGCAGACCTGCTTATATCTGTTGTTAATGATGTGTGTGACCTTTACAAAGTCACTTGCATCTCTCTAGGCCTCACATTTTTAAGGTTTGTAGAAAGACCTGGGCTGAAAACACCTTGCCAGCTCTCCTGGCCTCACACACAGACAGGTGTCAAGATGGTTCATAGAGGAGGGAGGGTGGCAGAGAGCTGACCGGGAGTCTTGGCTCCACTAATTCTGTCACCTCAGGCTGGTTATTGAACCTCTCAGTGCCTCAGTTTCATCTGCTATAAACTAGAATCAGTAGTACTGAATACTTATTAAGGTTGTGATATTAAGTGAAATAATATGAGTACAATCATTACAGTATTTCTGGATACCCTACAAGCACTATTAAAGTGTAAGCTCTCATCTTATTATTTATATATCCTCTGAAAAAGGTCAGAACCCTTAGTGTGTTAGTGTTTGGTGAGCCCCTTCAAAAGTATATTTGACCAGAGGTGGCTATTTGATTAAAGAGTAATAGCACTTATTGGAGCATGTTTGGGAGAAAGCTGAACCACATGCGTACTGGCCTTCTTTAAACTCAAGTATAAGGTCATATATCTCTGTCTTCTATGGGCTGGAAAATAACTGTCCATAAATGAAATCAACCTGAAACCTTTCATGAAAGTAAAGTTTTATTGGCAAATAACCACACTCATTTATTTACCGTTGTCTATACTAAATTTTCCACAACACCAGATTTAAATAGTTGAGATAGAAACCGTATGACTCACCAAGCCTAAAATATACCCTGTCCTGGGGCTGGAGAGATGGCCCAGTGGTTAAGAGCAGTGAGGATCACAAGATGCTACAGATGGAGAAGACACAAAAAGCAGTAAAATAGAAGGTCCCAACTTGGATTGAGAATGCTACTGTAAATCAGCATACCACCACCACCCCACCCCCAGGTTCAGGGATGAGGAAGACAGGGTGTACATTATGCAAAAGCCAGAGGATGGGGAGGCATGTATGAAATACTGTCTTCTGGACAGGCCATGGCACCCAGGAACTGACAGCAGCTGTGGTCACAGCATAAGACCCACATAAGGTCAAGTCAACAAGATCAGCCAACATCCCATTGGGCACCACTAATTGGATTCAGTGGGTTACAAAACAAAATTAAAGACATGAAGGTGGGAGGGGACACTTGGGAGGTGGGAGGAAGTTGGGGGGTTATGATTAAGATATACTGTGTACATGTATGAAACTGTCAAAGAATGAGTAAACAATATTCTTCTGCCCCTCCAATGTTTTATTGAGTTTCTGTGCATTACATAATAGATCTTAATCAAATTTAGACCCTCTCCATCCTTCCAGGCCCCAAAGCCCCTCACCAGATTTCATGCATTCTGTCATGTATGTTAAGTCCTATCTGGTCAAGCATTTGTACCCAGATTTCCCTTGGTGCAAATTTATTCACTGGAGTCTAGTCCAAAGATCTAGAATCACTTCTTTTTAAAAAGAATGCTTTTTCTCTGATGGGCACTTTCCAATACTGTCCAATACTATCTGTCTCAAAAATATTTTATTCACTTAATAATTGCTACTATAAATTAAGTACAAGTCCCTAATAAAGTTTCTGTCATGCTCTTTGATTCTTACAGGATAGGAGTTATTACCCTAATGAAACCACCAAGCCCATTTAAGCATTCTCCTGTCTAATCAGTGGTTACACTTGTAGTCAGATGCTATTTTACTAGACCCAGGTTTTCTATTGAACTCCATCTAAAATTACTCATTTCTAGAATTGCTGCTAAATTCCTAAACACAGAGAAACATTATAAAAGTTCCAATGACCAGGATTGTTCACGCACTGTACAAAACGATAGTTCATCATGGGGTGAAGCTTTATGCTCTCTATCCATAGTCATAACCCAGTGATCTCAGCAACTTTAGTGCTTGGGTGGGGCTGGAGAATGGAGAGACAAGGTGAAGTAAGGAATCCACCAGCATCTTAGCAACCCTCCTGAAATTTATCTTACCAAGAAAGATAAAGCCGGGGGTATGGTCCTTGTGAATAGAAACACCGGAAGCCCTGAAGAATAGACAAAAGCGGGGGTTGAAATAGCAGCTGCAGACCTTATCGCTTGTCTTCCACAGCTAGTCAGCTTTTCTTAGCCAAATGGAAATTAGAAGAAATATAATTTCGTGTTTAGAAAATAAGCCTAATTTACCACCAAAGCTATACAATTTGTCTTGAAGTAAGGAACTCTCCATCAGCTTTTTAAATGGTGGTGATTACGCAGACTACAATATACTTACAGCATTCCTTTCCTTTCGTTATTTGTGACACCCTGATGAAAAGTAATTATGCTTTGGAGAGTTTTCCTCTTAGATGTAATTTGGACCACTTATCTGAGATTCTCAAAAGGGAACTGCCTTGACGACTCAAAGAGAACACCTGCTTCAATCAACATAAAGGAAGCCTGTGTCTCTGCTACCAATGCCCAGCATTCACAGTCTGAAACAAGGAGTGATGGATTAGTGAACTCCCTTCCTAGTCCGGATTTTCATTTAAAAGAAATCAAGAATCGCTTTATATCGACATAAGAAATGGTCATGAGCATGCAATACCAAAAGAGAAAATATTGAGATAAACTGATACCCAGCCCTAGTGACCAGCACACCTTCAATAATGATGCCCTTTCGTAAATGGGCTTGTAACAAAACCTCATAAATCAAGATCCTGATGTTTTAACAATCATTTAAACAAGCCAAAGGCAATCAGCAGGAAATGTATATTTCATCATCTCCAATGTAGACTTTGCTGTGAAAATTCCACCCATCCTCTTTTCACTGGCATGAGAAGCAGGCAACTGGCAAGATGTGTGTGGATCACAAAAGGAAGGTGGCTCTGACGTTTCATTAAAACACTAAATTATTCCATTGTGACTTGTAAAGCCTCAGATATACTTTTATAATGCTATTTGTCCCTTTTATGACCTACAAAAAGTAGGACAATTATTATCTGGCTTCTCCACCACATTCAACAAATACCAAAAAGCACTTTCATAAATAGAACCATTTGGTCCCACTGTGTTCTCCAGCTGGCTGTAAGTAAGCACAACATCAAAGACCTGGAGCACCTAAAGACAGATGGGTCTGCTCAGAATCCACCAACAGACTGAAAAGAAGTTTTTCTTTGCTTACACTTTGTCACCTCTTTTCGTCTGCCATTAATGGAAATTCAATTTTCTGATGGAAACTACTGAAAGAAAGTGCTACAAGTTATTTGGGCTATTTATCCTTATATTCACACTCTATCAATTTTAAAAGCATTCACAGGATTAAGTGTATGTGCTTTTAAACACTTTTTCTGAAATGTAACATGCATCAAAAGTAGGCATACACTGCTCAAATAATTTTTCTTCACAAACTAGATATATCCATGCTGCAACACATTTCCTCCAGCCCCAAGAAGACTGCTCACACTCATTTATGATTATTAAAGGGGTAGCGGCTACCCTAACATCCGACAGCTCAGATCAACTTTGCCTCCGTGGGCCTAAGGGCTTCTGTTAGCTTGTTTCATGTACCAGCAGAAACAGGCACAGAGACATGGGTAAACTGTATAATGCTGGCAGCTCTTAAAGAGCAAAGTCTAGACTTTTCATCTACTGTGCTTCCACAGAACTGCCTGTGGCCACTAAAAGCCTTCTATCAGCTAGTAGAGAAACCTGTTTGGCAAGACAACTTCTTTTGCACATTAAAGTAACATCCGACTGCTTCAAACCTAAGGATTAAAGGATATTTTCCTTCAGTATCTTCAGAGCAGACCCTCTGCATTATTCCCTCCAACCTCTAGCAGCTTCCCCATCTAAGAAAAATTAGACACCAGAATGGGAAGACAACAGATACAGGGGCTGGAGAGATGGCTCAGTGGTTAAGGGCACTGGCTGCTCTTGCAGAGGATGGATGTTTGATTCCCAACACTCACACTGTGGCTAACAACCAACTGTAACTCCAGTTCCAGGGAATCCAATCCATTCTTCTGAACTCTGCAGGCGTTGTATGACACAGGTGCATGTACACACGTGCAGGCAATACACTCATCCACATAAAAAATAAAAATGCAATAAGTAAAATGATTTTTAAAAAAAGACAACAGATACATTATAATAGGCCCTTCAGCTAATTTTCTTTGCTCAGGCCACAGCACTCAAGTGCCACTGACTCTGTGTTAATCAGGATTTTCTAGAGAAAAAGAATACCCATGTATATGCACACACACAAACACACATGCACATGCACACAGACACATGTTCACACACATGCCAAGACACAAATGAACATATAAACCCATGCATACATGTGTGTGCACACATGTACATGTGTGCACATATGCACTGCACACACGTGTGTACATGCAGGCAGGCACACATATACACCCACGAACACATATACACACAGAAACACATGTATGCACACACATGAACACACAGGCACACACACACTAATATTATCAGTAATGCATCATAAGTGCCTAAGGGAAGCAGATTTTCTTGAACTTCCTTCTTCACCAACTATACTAATCACAGAACTCATATATTTGTCAATGTGATGGTGTACTTTTTAAGCATCAGTTTTATAATTTTCTGCATTGACTATGCAGTCTTAATACTGTGTGAAAGCACAGACAAGAAGAATTATTTCAGGACCTGGTGGCAGGATCCAAAAAATAATAATAAGTTAATTTTCAATGTTGGTGAAATTTGTTTTGAGTTTTAGTTAACAAGATAAACAAAAAGGTTAGGGGGGACTGGAAAGACGGCTCACTAGTTAAGAGTACTTACTGCTCTTTCAGACCAGAGTTAAACTCACAGCCCCCAAGTTGGACAGCTCACAGCCACACGTTAATCCCAGCTCCTGGGACTCTAACACCGTCTTTTGGCCTTCAAGGGCACATGCATTCACTGTGAACACATGCCCACACACGACATGTAAATAAAAATAATGAAATAAATCTTTTTTATTTCAATCTGCCATACTCAAGAGTCCAAAAGAAATTCCCAGTTCCCTACAAAGCTTTACAAGGCTGTTAAAATTTACAACTGGCCTATATTCTAAGTCACTTGTTTCCACAGCCAAGGTAGGCATGAGGAATCTGTCACTGACATCAGTGCCGGTGAAGTAAAATAGAGCAACAACTGCCTGAGTTGCTAATGTGAACTTAAAACTAATAAATGTTTTTATTTTTAATCTTAAATTCCAATAGAATTTCTCTCTTTTAGGATCTTGATGTTTTGGCTAATATTTGTATGCTTCCAGAGTCCCTGTGTTTACTTACATAAATCTGAACCATAAAGTTGGACTTTTGCCACCAGTGATGGTTCCTGTATGTAAGTTGGTTTGCTGCTATAAACTACCAGTCCCTTGAGGGATTTTATCATTAGGGATTTTTCTTCACTCCCCAAGAGAGTGGCTTGTTGTGTTTTCTTTGATGTGGTTTGGGTAGATGTATGTATTCACATATATGTAAAATCATATGCACAAGCAAACACACACCACACACCACCCTACATCAACAAGGAAGCAAGTCTGCACTTTTAGAAGTTTTGAGAATCTGGTATCCCAAACAGCAGTGTTCTACTGTAAAATGAAAGCAGAATTGGTTTTCCCAATGGTTGTATAGCAATGACATTCTATCATATCTATTTAAGTGCCAAAACATTTATTATTGTATGTCCAAGTAGCTAGGAAGTGCAAATTCATGTCAAATTTATTCATGCATAATTTCTATGACCAATAAAAAGCAACCCAAATAGCTGCCCAGTGACTGGTGCATGCACTCTGAACCAGAGCACTGAAACAGGGTGCAAAGACTCAAAGGCAAATAAGACATGGTTCCTAATTTCAAAAAAACCTCCTCAACAGTGACACCAGTCCTCCAAAATAATATCTGAAAGGCAGAAATTACAACTTCTCTTAAATTTACAAAATAAAACTACTTCAAAACACAATAATTAAATATCCAAGGGCTCAAATTTATGAGGGATTTGTTTTTATAAGGATGTTGCTTCTTAGATTTTAGATCTCCTGAAAGATTTACAAGGCAATCTCTTCAGGGACTAACTGGTTAAAAAATCATTTGCTTGTAGTTTTATTAAAATGGTCCTTCCAAGATTAAAAGGTACACTGAAAAAAAAAACCAAAAGGAAAAACACTGGCAACCACTATTTCAAAAAATTATTACCAAGTTAATGTATTATACAAATAAACGTTTAATATATTCATTTATGGCCAACATTATATAATAAAGCAGGAAACAAATAAGAGCCCTTAGAGTGCTTAGTCCTAAATGGAACATCTATATCACATCCCTCCACCTAAACTTAGGGACCTCCACAGAAGAGGTGAGGGAAGACTGTAAAGAAACAGTGTTTTCCAGACAGTAGTGAAGTTGCACAAATGTACTCACAGCAATTGTGACAGCTTTCACAAGACCTGCTCAACCTCAAGTCAGACAAAATCCCAGCATGTAGAGAGGGGAAGCAACATGAAGTCCCATGCCTCGCTGAGGAGCCTTTGGCAGCTGATAGCTACTGGCAAAGGGAAAGTCTTTGAGTTCTCTAAGAGTATGGCTTGGTAGGTCGAGCATGCTCCACTGAATGACCACACACCTATGAGTATATGGACAACACAAATCAGAATTGATGGGTTGGAAAGAAAAAAAGAGGACACAAGATTTGGTAGGCAGGGAAGGGGTTAGACCTGGGAGGAACTGGGGAAGGGCGGTGAATATTATCAAAATACATTCTATGGAATTATCAAAGAACTAATAAAATATTACTAAAAATTAATTTGGTTACCCACAAGAACTAGATGGTAAGACCCTACTGCTGAAGATGATATATACATGAGCTGTAGAACAAACAAGGAGAAACCAAGCTGGTGTTGACATCAGAGCCTCATCTCTACTAGCTAGTGTTCATAGCGCTGGAAGGTGCTATGCATGCTACCAAAAGGAAAAAGTAATCATCACCCCTACCCAGCTGTGAATCCTTTGAACTACAACAACTGGCCTGGCAAGAAATGTCCATCAGTGCAATACTGGCATGAATATTATGGGAGTAACCAACCACTCTCTAATTGGATTTAAGGTCCACCTCATAGGATGGAGCCCACATTGACAATGCTAGCAGACTTAGGAACCTGAGGCTAGATGGGTCACAGGACATAGGGGAGAACCTAATACTAGTTTTCTACTAAATAGTTATCATTTTAAACTGACTCCTTATGGCTTGTTATACCCATAGATCAGTGCATCTCTCAACTCTCACCAGAGTCATTTCCTTATTCAGCAGATGGTGATTAACACAGAAACACACAACTGGACAATGTGCAGAGAACAAGAGGCTGCAGAGTGTTTATTCCCGAACAGGACACCTACCCATGTCAAACTTCTGCCTCTCCAAGGCTTAGGGATCATTATAGAAGAGGAAGCAAAAAGGCTGTAAGAACCACAGGTGGCAGATGGCAAGGATACAGAGCTTTCCAGACAGCTGGTCAGTTATTCATATGAATTCACAGCAATTGTGAAAGCTTGCAGAAGTCCCATGCCAGCTCAAACAAGATAAAATCCCAGCATAGACATGGAGAAGTAAGTAAGAAACCCCAACTCAACCTAAGGAAATGGGAAAAGATGGCTTCTGGGAGAGGCAGACACAGTCTCTTTCAAGGAGGGGACTCTTGGTAGGTTAATAGTCTTCACTGGATGGACCCACACTGAAGGACATTTGGAGACACAAATTAGACTCTATAGGCCACACTGAAGGACATTTGGAGACACAAATTAGACTCTATAGGCCCTAATATATATGCACATTACATATAGAGTACATTAAATTGAGAGAGGGGCAATAGCAGAAGGGGCAGATACAGAGGGGATCTAAATATCAAATTATATTGATAAAAATCACAAAAAGTTAATAAAAAATTAAAAATGGTGGATATCTTTAAATTTTTTCCTACTAATAATGTAAGTGTCTACTGCTATTTTCAAGCACTTTCCCATTACAATCTAGAAAAAAAAATCTATAATCAGTATAAGACAAGTTTAAAATCATCATCTGGAGACGTAGTTCAGTAGAAGAGTGTTTGCCCACTGTGATTAAGGCCCAGCGTCCTTTTTTTAAAAAAAAAAAAAAAAAAAAAAAAAAAAAAAAAAAAAAAAAAAAATCAAAATGTTTTATTTCTTTTTAGAATAATAATTTTAACATCTTAAAGTAAGTTCACTTCCAGAAAAAATATACAGTAGTACAGACCCAGGTTTGCAAATCTTCCTTCACAAACCAAATACATACAAAGTCAATATAGTCATGAATATATGACCAGGGCTTCAACTAATAACCTTATGCAACTAACCTCAAGAAATGCTCAAAAGGTAAAACTGAACCAATCAAAAGAGTGCACATACCACTTCTGATCTTGAGATGTCTCTTCCATAGGTTCAAATGTGGCTACACTAAATCCTATAAATCCATATTGATTGCCCTTTAAACTAGTTGGAAAGGCAATGTTGGGACATGTATGGATCACAGAGAAAGAATGATAAGCATTAACACAGACCATCAAAATGGAAACTGAGTCTGGAAAAGTTAAGTGAATATTTAAGATAAATTGGTAGGTTATAAATTATATTACAAAAATTGTCAATGGTGGAAAATATCAGCTTGGCTTCAAAATTCTCTGTATCTATAAACAAGAAAGAAGATGAAAAACAACAGAGGGATGGAGCGATAGCTTGGTCAGCAAAGTGCTTTCCACACAATCATGAGGGTCTGTGTTTGACCCCAAAAATCCACATAAAAAAGTCAAGAATGGTAACGTGCGTGTGTGTGTGTGTGTGTCGGCTTTGGAAAGGTGATGACAGACAGATCCCTGTAGTTCACTTGCAAGGAACTTAACCTAAATCTTAGCAAGCTCCAGGCTAGTAAAAGACCATCTCAAAAAGCAAGGCAGACTACGCCTGAGGAACAACCCAAGGTTGTCCTATGGTTTCCAGAAACCTGATACACAGATATGCACACACACACACACACACACACACACACACACACACGCGCGCATACCCATACACACAAAAAGATAAAGATATTTGAAGTATTTGAAGGCAATTAAAATATTCTAATTTTTTATTATTTCCTTATTTTGCGTATGAGTGTATTGCCTGCGTGTATGTAAGTGTACCATGTGTATGCAGTTCCCACGGAAGTCAGAAGAGGGTGTTGGATCCCCTGGAACTGAAGTTACAAATAGTTGCTAGTCACCATGTGAGTGCTTGGAAATGAACCACGGACCTCTGTAAGAGTAGCCAGTACTCTTAACCACTGAGTTATCTCTCCAGCTCCCAATTAAACTTTGGTTTATACAACCAAATTGTATAAACATAATATTATAGCATATTAAATATGTAGAAATTTTAAGAAAAATAATCTTCATGAATTCTTTAAAATTCTACTTAGTGAATTGAGTTAACCCAATAATGGCTTTAACATTGTGTGTCTTTGTGTGTATGTCTATGTGCATGAGTGTGCATGTGAGTATGTGTATTATGTGTGTATTATGTATGTGTATGAGCGTATTATGCATGTGTGGGTATGTGTTTGTATGTGTGTGGTGTGTGTATACCATATGTGGGGGTGCATGCTGTGTGGTGTGGATGGAGGCCAGAGATGTCTTCCTCAGTCATGCTCCACATTATCTTTTGAGACCAGGTCTATCATAGAACCTGGAGCTCATGGATTCCAGGCTGACTGGCCAGTGAACTCCCAGGATCAGACTGGCCTCACCTTCCCAGCACTGTGATTACAGAAGTACACCAGAGTATCCCAATTTTTAAGTAGTACTGGGGATCCAAACTTTGGTCTTCATGACTGCACAGCAAGCACTTTACTGACTGAGCCATATCCACAGCTCAACCAATAACGGTTTAAAATAAAAGGGAATTAAGATACATAATGGTATCATCATCTGAAAGATACATTATTAGCAAACTATTTAAATAAATAATTAAGTTTAAACAATTGATTAAAATGACAAAACAATGTGTCATCAAAATAAAACTATGTGCAGTTTAAAAATAGATCATTATAAGGAACACAGAAAACCCCAGCTAATAATAATAAAGTTGAGATTGTTGTCAAGGGAAGGAGCTGTTTGTGATAGAAAATCTATCATCTTTAAAACAACATTATGATAACATTTAAAAGATACCTGACGTTGATATCAGGGGGCAGGGGTAGAAGAGGAGGTGCGGGGGATCTAAATATGATCAAAATAGTTGGTATGAAATTTTCAAAAATTTAATTTAAAAAATTATAGAATGCATACTAAAAATAAAGAAATTTGGAAATGTATAAAGTAACTGGCTAGTAAAATGTTATAGTTATTGCTTACAAAGTGTGACAATGTTTTATCATATTTTACCTGGGCATCAATTTAGAAATTTTATTATTACTACCTAATAAATGACATATTACAGCTAACTAACTTAACCAAAATCCTAGTGCTAAAGCAAAGCTGAGATTCAACCTGGTGATCCAACTCAGAGCACAGGATTTTCAAAAACATGTACTGCGGATTCAGAGGCTGACCAGATACAAGCTAGGGCAGTAAAGCTACTCACACCATTGCAAACTGGTGCCATGAGCTTTCTGATAGCTTGCCAGTCCTCCCTGCGATGGGCTCAGGACACTAGCTGGGCTGGCTGCTATGAAGAGGGTATGCTAGGGCCCCAACGCACTCCCCTTTCATATTATATTCTAAGATATGTGTTTGTGTCCTCAAAATTCATGTTTTGAAATCATAAACTCCATGAGGGTAGTATTAGGCTGTGGAACATTTGGGAGGTGATTAGGTCATAAAATCAAGAGTCCTCCATCACGTGAGGACACAGCTAGAAGGTGTCATCTATGAACCAGAAACTGGGCATCCAACCAGTCACTGAATCTATGGATGCCTTGATCTTAGCTAAACTCCTCAGCTTCTGGGATGGAGAAATAAATTTCCATTCTTTATAAGTGACACATTTCATGGCATTTCATTTGAGCACCCTGCATGGGTTGACTGCATGGGTTCTGTAGTTTTTCTATATTCACAGGGCCCAGCATACAGATATCATCAGTCCAGTTCAGTGAGTATAACCAAAAGATACAAAGAAAAATTATCAAAGAATCTTAGCTAAACTCCTCAGCTTCTGGGATGGAGAAATAAATTTCCATTCTTAATAAGTGACACATTTCATGGCATTTCATTTGAGCACCCTGCATTAGAGTGGATGAAGAGATGTTTGGAGAGAACCATGTACCAGTGTCCAATTGTCCCCTCCATCACAACTATCCAGGACATGTTTCACTCCTCCAGGAAAGAGCTGAGGCATCATATGTAAAGTATTGTCTACCAGAGAGCCTCACTGAAGACTGCCTCCCAATGAGTTCTCAGCCTAATACGTACCAAATTCTAGACTACCAGAAGGAAAGCAGTGTTAAATTTAAACAGTCTCTGGCTGGGGAGAAAGGAGGACTTGAGTATGGATCCCCAGAACCCATATAAATACTTGGCAGGTATGGAGGACTGATAGAGGATGATTCCCAACACCAACTGCAGGCCTCCACATGCATGTGCACATACACCACATACATATCACACACATACAAACATCCACACACCAGACAGAACAAAAATGTAAAAATAATAAATACTTTTTTGCAAAGCTTTAGGCACAGTGAACCACATGTAAAGGGAAAGGTTTTGGTTCTGCTAGGTTATTTAATATCAGTGTGAAGAACTGCTTACCAGCCATATCCTGAAGACCAGCAAAGGGCCCAGCTTGCCTGCAAGCTGTTCTAGAAATGGGGAGTCTCGGGCCCGCTGTAGTTTTACCGACACAGTGAACAGGAGAGACTCAACCACCTTCATCTTAGCTTCCCTTTATGACAAAAGAGTACCTGACTCTGGGGTATTTACAGCTGCATATGTCTACTTTTCTTGTGATGAGCTTCCTTACTCTTCTCCACTCTAAACTGTCCAACACAGCCACTGAAATTATTTCAAGTACATTTGTGTGGGTTGGCGGGGTGCGTGAATGCCACTTCAAGCATTGGGAAGTCAGAGGACAACTCGATGGAGTCAGTTCTCTCTTTCCATCATGTGGGTCCAGGGATAGAACTCATCAGTCTTGGTAGCAAGCCCCTTTAGCTGCTGAGCCATCTTACCAGTCCCTGCCATTGAAATTTCTACTAATGATCAGTGTTTCTTTCTGGAAATGCCATTGCCTCTTTGTTTTCAATAATACAGGGGTAGACTCCGGCAACCTAGAGGATGAAAGGAAGACACCCCACCTGATTGTGACCACTCTCCCATTCTATAGTAATTTGATTGTCATCTCTTCTATGCCATCCTCTGATATAACACAAGGTCTATCAATGAGTTCAAAAACTTTGAATACAACCCGAGATGGAGAAGAATAAAGAGTCATTAGAATTCACAGAGTTCATCATTCTACCTAGACATAGGACCAAGAGTTATGTGCAGGACTCCTTAAAAGCAACTAGTGTTGATGTACCCTGCACTGAAGCAGTGCATAGCTTTTTCCTGGAAAGCTGAAATGATCACAGAATCCCTTTCACATCATGGAAGCATGGTGTGGGCAGTGGGGTGGGGAAAGGAACCAAGAACGGAGCAGACAAGGTCTATGCCCTCATTACCAAAACAGGATTAAGAAAGATGGGTGCATCAGAGAGGGGCCTGACTAACATCAGGGTATGTTGACAGGGAGGCATGAGTTTGAACCACGGAAAACGGGTGATAATGCTGTCATCAAAGGAGCCATATGCTGCCAAAAGGGGCCTGACTAACATCAGGGTATGTTGACAGGGAGGCATGAGTTTGAACCATGGAAAACGGGTGATAACGCTGTCATCAAAGGAGCCATATGTTGCCAAATGAGACAAGTTCCCAAACCAATACATGTTTTGTTTGTTTGTTTGTTTGTTTGTTTTGGTCTTTTTGAGACAGGGTCTTCCCTGTAGCCCCAGCTGTCCTGGAACTCACTATGTATCTAGACCAGGCTGGCCTTGAACTTTTTATGTTTTTATTATCAGAATTTTATGCACTGTATTTGAAGGCTCAAAAAACCTCTTCTGTGAAAAGTCTTTAAAAATTCTTTGGTGGCATGGTAGCATAGAAGTAGCCCATTCTTGTAAATAAAGATGGGCATAATTGGATATTGGTGTATTTAAGGTAAAATATTCTGGTGCCCCTTATATTTGAGAGCTTACTTTTTAGGAAAAAGTAGGTTTCGTCCATGTCTACTAATATGAAATGATCATTTTAGAGAATTTTAATAGGTTTAGCACCAACTATAAAATTTGAAGAGAAATATAATAAACAAACAAATGTGATGATGATTTTCCTTTCTTAAAGAGTATGATGGCTAATCCTGGGTGTCACCTTGACTGGATGTGGGATTAACTGAAATGAGAGAGACCTTGATTGGATCATGTGAAGCCGGAAGACCCACCCAAAGTGTGGGTGTTACCTTCTGATGGCAGCCCATATAAAAAGCTATGGCAGAAGGGAGCTCTTGCTTTTTGCTGCTTGCTTTCTCTCTCACTGGTGAGTTCTTCTTGCTGCTGTGACCAAAATCTTAGGATTCCAATATAGAGCGAAGACTAGCAGATCCCCAGGAATCCTCCAGACATCCAGTGCCAGACTGGGACTGTGTGACATCCAGCCTTGTGCACTGAGCAACCACCAGATTTTCAGCCTCTCCAGTGTGGTGCAGCCATTGTTGGACTCAGACTGCATCCTGTAAACTAATCTAATAATCCATGTAGACACACACACACACGCACACACACACACACACACACACACACACACACACACACACACAGCTCTGTTTCTTTAGAGAACCCTGACTAATATAAGGAGTTTAGTCCCTCTGCCTCTTTTTCCAGGTAAGCACTTTATTTTACAGATGCTCCTCTTCCTGCCTGGCAGACATCATCATCCTGGTCGTTAGAATCTGCTTAGATTTCCTTCCTGGCCTTTGCTTTCAGCAATATTCTTCTGCATTCCCTTTCTTTGATTCGTTCCTTTCTAGTCCAATCTCTGCTAATGGATCTGACTTTCGATATAACCTGTGTGGTCAGTAGGGGTAACAACCTGTGTGGTCAGTAGGGGTCCAAGGTTATCATAAGGCAGATTTTTATTAGAACTTTAGGAACAGAGTAGAGACTTGCTAAAATGTTCAAGTTCATTTTAAGGACCAATTTCATGCTCTAATCAGACGACTGTCATTTTGCTCTTAAAATGGTAGAAGATTTACAGTCTCTGTCCCCAGAGTCTGCTGTACTCAGACACGGAGGGCACTTGGCTGATACATCTCTTTGGACTGACCTCAACCTTCTCCTAAGATGATAAGACTAGAATTCTCATCAGTCTCACAGGTAACACTGAGTTTGCTTCCATAAGGATCTGTAATAAAATTTCATTTCTTGAAATTTTTCTCTCTATATAGTTACCACTACAGTTTCTATATTACTATTTTTATTTTCTCAAAAAAAGTCATTTGCATTGGCAAGAAACTAAATCAAGACAAATATCTTAAATAAGTTGAAGAAATAATTTTATCCAATAAGACAATATAGTTCAAATCAAAGTTAGGTAGTAAATTCTGTCTGCAGCTGTCTGAGTACACAGCCATATTTTACCCTCTCTTTATTTTGCATTTTAATTTTAGATGTATTCCATTAAATGACTGAACTGTTCTGCACTCTAACATTTTTTTAATTTCTAAGCTTCCTATTTTTAGTGAGGATCTGTAGTTTGGGCTCACCATTTACAAAACAACAGCATTTTTTAAAATTTCTAAGCTTCCTATTTTTAGTGAGGAGCTATAGTTTGGACTCACCATTTACAATATAATAGATGACTTCTGCTCCTAAACTCAGCATTTCTCTTTCTTCTGCCTGATCCTAGAGCTCTGCCACACTGCCAGTCAGAGTTAGCTGATTTCACTTTTCTTTCTAAAAGTAAAAGCCCTGGCAGGCCTCTTTCTTATTCTTTTCATTTAAGATATAACCAAAAAGTCTTATTTTACTCTTAAAATAAAGGCATGGTTCATTGAATTTCAGATGAATATTGCACTGTTTTCATTAAAATTCAACTCATAATTAAGCAAGGAAAAAAATCTACTCTAGGATGGCACATTCTTTATTAAGCTCTTTTGCATGTTAAAAACATAGAAAAATCTATTTTTTCCTTTTGTAAGTTAAAGTAGTGAAAGGTGGCAACAATTCCCTAATTTCTAGATATAAAAGTCGTTTTGATGTTTAGGTAAATTAATGTCAATTGAGCTTTTGAAATTTATTTTAGCTGTACAAAATGATGGGCTACAGTGTGATAATTCAATGATACACATTTATAGCTTAATGACAAAGGGTAGTTAACATTTCCATTCCCTTACATTTTTTAATCTGTTGTTAACACATAGAATTATGCCTCTTTATAAAGTGCAGGGTGATTATTTCAACACATGTATATAATGTACACTAACAAAGTCAGGCTAATTAACATTTCTATGTCCTTTCCATTACTTTGTGCTTGGAACCTTTGAAATTCTCTTAATCATTCATAAAAGATGGATGGTATCACGAGAACTTGTTCCTTCTATCTATGTTTAGTTCTGATCATTTAACTTCCTCCACTCTACCGAACCTCCAGTAATCTCTATTATACCTTCCAATTGGCTTATTAGAACATCCCACTATCAGGGAGAAAACATGGAATTTATCTTTCTGCATCTGACTTATTTCACTTAATATAATGTCCTCTGGTTTTGTTCCTTCTGTTTTGCTGCAAATGATAAGCTATCACTCTTCTGTGACTAAATAATATTCCATTGTGGAAAAATATACTCCCAGTAAGGCTCAAATATACCACCTGGGCATCACTGCATCCTAACTGATTATAAAAGAAATCTATATCAACAGTGCCACCTGCTGAACACGTCAATGGATAAGATGACTGGAATTTTTAAAATATCTGTATTAGTTATCTTTCTCAGTAGTGTGACAAAATACCAACAAAAGCAACTTAAGAAAGGAAAGGTACATTCTGTTCACAGTGTAGAGGTACAGCCCGTCACAGTGGGGAAGGTATGGTACCTGGAATGTGAGGCAGCTGGTCACATTGCATCCACAGTCAGGAAACAGAAAGACAAACGCCTAAGCTCTACTTGAGTTATCTTTTTAGTACAGTCTAGAACCCCAGCCCATGGAATGGTACCACCCATATTTAGGGTAGATCATTCCATCACAGTTAAACTAATCTAGAAACTCACTATGTACACCTCCAAAGTTCATCGCCTAGGTGGTTCTAGATCCTGTCAAGTCAACAATCAAGATTAACCATCACAATCCTCACTTTCCTATTGTGTTCAGAAATACTTGTTTCTAGGCTTAGTTTTCTGTATACAAATTCCAAAAAGATCTCTTCAGACTAAAGTTGAATAAACTTAATACTAACACAGGAGAGCTTAACTAACTCAAAATCACTTGCAATAGAGATGTGACAGAATACCAGTAACATGGCCTACAAACTCAGATTAATATAATTTTTAGATGCTATTACTATATTTTGAATAAAAAATAGAGACTATAAAAAATTGAACTCTCTTAAGGCTTACCAACTGGATTTATGGATGATATCTAAAATAATTATCCAACCAATATCGCCACATAAAGCAAGGCAGACATTGTATAACACAGAGAAGAGAGGGTGAAGGGGGAGAATTCACATAAACTGCTGTGAAAATCAAACACTGTCGTGGAAGGAAAAATGTCCTATTCTCAACATATATTAAATTTTATTCTTTAACAATAAAAGTCTAAGACAAAATTTTGACAGCATTATATTTACTTAGAAACCTTTTTCTACACTTCAATATTATAATTGCTAAAAGATTGGGTTAGCTGGGCATGGTGGTGCACGCCTTTAATCCCAGCACTCGGGAGGCTGAGGCAGGCAGATCTCTGTGAGTTTGAGGCCAGCCTGGTTTACATA
>NW_008341187.1:3251098-3264406 GCF_000622305.1 Nannospalax galili | reverse complement strand
ACCCCATCCGGACCCCCCCCCAGCCACCAGCTGGTACCCACAGCTTGCCAGGCCTCCCTGAGAGGTTAGGGAGGGGACCCCAGTTCAGCTGGCTGCAGACCCCAGCTTTGCACCTGCCTGCTCTGGATTTTACAAAAGAGACTCGGGCTCAGAATTCAAAGCCCTAAGTGATGGAAAAATCAGAGGTAAAGTAATAACAAGCAACAAAACCCTGTCTCAAAAAGGCCAAAAAAAAAAAGGGTTAGAATGAGAAAATAAGAATGTGAGGTAAATAAAACTTTTATGAACTTTCTGATTTCATAAAATTTTAATTAACATATCTCCATTTTTAAAAGAAAATTCCTGGCTATTAAATATTAAATACATTTTTAAAACAAAGTCACATTGTAAATGTCATAAGATTTAAACAGAAATCCTAGTCCTGGATTCAGTTGTGGACACTTAAAGAAAATAAGCTGAAAAAGAATCAGAGATGCAAAAAATAATTTCACTGCATTAAGGTTTTCATGTAATGAATATTTCATGTGTCTCTCCCATAGGACTGTTAGCTTCTGAGACAGAGCCGGTACCCTTTATATCTATCTTCTGGGGAGAAAAAGGCACTTAAAAAAATACCCAGACAGTGAATGATGGAGTGGCACTAGTCCCAAGTCACCTCATCATGATATCCAGAACAGAAAGCACAAAATGTTTTAAAGAGGGTTCAGATGTTCAGTCTCATAGTGTGTCCTTCTGATAAAGTATTAGGAAGAGAGGGAGAGGGATATGTTCTAGATTCCTTTCTGTTGCTTTAATAAAACACTCTGACAAAAGCAACTAAGGGGAGGAAAGGATTTCTTTGGTTGAAATTTCCAGGTCATAGACCATCACTGAGGGAAGTCAGGGCAGGACGCAAACAGGAGGTTGAAGCTGAACCCTAGGAGGAACGCTGCTTGCTGGTTCACCCACAGGTTGTGCCTCACCCAGGGCCACCTGCCCAAGGAATGGTGCCACCCACAGTGGGCTGGGTCCTCCTACATCAATTAACAATCAAGACAATCTCCCACAGACATACCCACAGGCCATGATCTAGGCAAACCCTCAGTTGACACACCCTTCTCAGATCACCTAGACTGTGTCAAGTTGACAATTAAAGCTAACTAGAATAGGATAGAACCTTCTAATAGAAAAAAATAAAACAATCAGGAAAAGAACAAGGGAGAGCAAGAGAAATGGAGAGGTGGCATAGCCACAGAAGGAGAAGCAACAAGGCAGAGTGAGGGCCAGACAGACAGTGACGGGAAATACAGAAAATGTCAAATGGAAATGAAAGGAGGGCATGGAATATACACAAACATGACAGACTACAGTCACTTCCTATGTAGCTTTACAAATGAATGTCTGCAATCTGCAGTTCACCAGCTACTTAAACTTCTCATTACTCGTTGTGGAAATGTGAACTAACCAGTTAATCACTGTTTGGTTTGGATGCTTCTTTTTCATTATTTTTACGAATCATAGCAGCAGAGAAGAGCCCAAATGTGCCTCAGGTGCGGTGCATTTAGCCAGGAAGATCCTGCCATTTCACTCTATTCTAAGAGTGTCTCCCTGCCTACATACAAGGCAATCCTTTCAGAGTGAAAAGCACATTTACTGCCATGTAAATACAGCTGCATTGTTAAACTGGAGCACTGTACAATTCATAACACAATATAGCATGGTACATAATCAAAATGATATTCCTATATTCAGATTATGTATTTTTAAATAGAGAATAATATCAGAAAAACTCACAAAAGGTCATTTTGAAAGTTGATGCTCTGATTTCTAAATCCAGTTCTATAATCAAGTACATGATTTTCAATTTTATTATACCATGATATCCTACCATTTCCTCTTCCTTCCTTTCATTAGCAATATTTGATTTGATTATCCTGAATTAACAGAAGGCTCTGGAAACCTCATCAACTGCAAACAGCCATTATTCTTTTTGAGGACCATTGATCAATGCAAGTAATCACTGCTTAGTCAGAATGCTCCCCTCACATTCACTGCATCCCTGGCTTTGTTTCCTTGGAAAGATGGAAAGTACTCAGAACTTGTTTCTATTGCTGCCTAAGCCTTAAAATCTGGCCAGTACCAGTATGCAGAATTTTTGTGTCCATTATTTTTGTCTGGATTTATGTTTTGTTCAGAAGTTGATAGTGAAACGCTTTGTATAAGAGGCTCTATATCCTGAGGATAAATGAGTTAAGAGAGAGGAAAAGAAGGATCTGGGAGGAGCAGGCACACTGCTTGCCAGCTATTCGGACTCCAGAGAGGATCAAAGCAGCACTGGATCCCACTCTGCTCTGTAACATGAGGGACACTGTACAAGGCTCTTCATCTCTCAGCCAAGGGTTGTAATTATTACTGTGATTTAACTTGCCCAATGCAATCCTTATACAAAATCTGATCAGTACTCCCTGACTTCAGGAATCTGGATTCCAGGGTCCTGCTCCAACTCCCTGTTGCATACATGTGATCTAGGCAGAAAACATGTTTACCATTCAGTTGAGGGTCTTAAAATAAACACTATCAGTGTTTGTGTTTGTATGCACATGTGCACATATATATGTATATGGAAATCTGTGTATTGATAAGCCCAATATTTTTCAGTGATATTTGTACATGTCGACTAATTAAGCTAATATTTTCATCACCATTGATTCATTCATCAAGAACAGGAAGTCTACATCACATTCAAGTAGAAAAACTTTAAAGGATGAGAAAACAAGGATGAGAAAGTTACAATTTATTAAAACACAAAAATAAATATCTCACTTTTCAAAAAAATGATCTGTGAACAGAAAAGTCATAATAAAGCCTTTATGGTATATAGTCATGGGCAGCAAGTATCATTATAAGAAAATAATATATGCATTTTTACCATTTTTAATTGAGTACCATTGGTTTGATAATCCTTCCATTCTGTTCAACCAGAAGAGATTATAATGAAGAAATCAATTAATTTAAGCCAATTTAAGTGGGTATTTTCAATAATTGGCAAAATGACCTAAATATTTCAATCCTCAAAACAAGATCAAATCATGCCTTGATGTACCCTAACATCAGATGGACCTAACAGCAGATGGACCAAGCTTCCTGAAGTGGAACTTCCATAATCAATACAACACATTTATCCCTAAAAAGTAGGATATAAAATTCCCAACACACCAAGATGCCATGCATGTTACTTAGGCTTCTTTATGATCTGGCTAGAGTTACATAGAAAACTATAGAAAAAGGGCTATCTTAGCTTGGTAAAAATATTCAGTCTGCCTCTGTATTCATTTAATATGAGAGAATAACTCTCATAACTCTTTCCCAGTTGTCACAGACACTGTGATGTTGGAATTGCAACAGTCTTATAAAATTAAAATTCATGAGGCAATGCATTTACATGCCATTAGTCACACAATCTACATATCTCATTCACACCTAAAAATTCTCTTCTCACACCCATCCTAAGACCTTGCTTCCTATTTCATTGAGAAAGGAGAAGCAATCAAAACCTGAACTTTCACATGCCCTCACTACCTCTTTAACCTACTGCATCTAAGCCCAAACTCTCCACCTTCCTCCCAAGGCCACGGAGGAACCCTTTGTTCTCCTGAATTCCTCCCTCCCTCCCTCCCTCCCCCTCTCCCTCTCCCTCTCCCTCCTTTCTTCCCTCAGTTGTCATTTTATGTCCTTTCCCTTACTTATATACCCGCATCTCACACTTTTTAGTAAAAGTTTATAGGTTACAGTAACAAGGCCACATTTTACCCACACAATGTCTTATGAATCTGATTTCCTTACTTTATACAATAAAAGACTCTTTCACTATTATACATATGGACACAACCTGAGATCTGTCAATCAATCATTCAGTCTTCTTTCAATCTCCTTTTGTTCATCAGTGATTAAGACATTTCACAGTAACATTAAAAAAAATCATAATTTAAATAACAATGCTGTTGATAATGTACAAGGCAGCACAGAAACCTTTACACTTGTACTGGTTCCACAACAGCATTATCAGCAAAAACTAATTTCTTCACACACTTTAGTAGACAGGAAACTTCAAATAAAATAAGAATTAAAGGGATATGTTTGAATTTAGGCCTTTTTATCATCAGGATACTAACAGCTATTACTAATATATTTGCTTTCATATGATGTTGAAAATAAATGATCCCAATAGAACTATATGTGTAATATAAACAGATTTTTACTTAAATATTTTAAAACTTCACATAAAATATAGTCTGTAACTCCAGTTCCAGGGGATCCGACAGCTTCTTCTGGCCTCCGCAGGCATTGCATGACATGGGTGCACTTACCTACATGCAAGCAATACACTCATACACATAAAATAATAAATAAATATTTTAAAATATATAGTGTCAAATCTAAGGAAGAAAAGGACACTTGTCAATAATTGGCCATAGAAAATATGAACAGCATTATACATAGATAGGAAAAAGAAACTCTCAAAGAAATCTCAAACATCCAGCGAGAACGCAATCGAAATCATTGCCCTATCAGAAGAACTCAACAGATGAGAAGAGCATGCTCTTTGCCTTCCCTCCAAGTATAGGCTGTAATCTCAGTTTCAAGGTTTAAAGGAATTTCCAATCATCCAATTGAAATTGGTTTCCTCCTTTGGCCAATAGTGGCTTGCTTTTGATCTACAGAATTAGGACAGTGAAATTAGCTACTGTTGCATGCAGAAGAATGAGGCTAATTTCTACTTTTTCCAAAAGGGAACTCTTACTAAAGTCTGATTATAAATATGAGTAATGTAAAAAATAGCATTATGTAAGAAGCATTTTCACACTAAAGGGAATCACACACTGGCCATGAAATATGTATTTCTAAATATGATTTCTATATAATATTAGTGAACATGTTTCTGGGGCTACATAAATGAAGAAAATTCTCACTTGGATGAAACATTTGGTCCCTGGGTCACAAACCCATGAAGCTTATATGAAGCATAGCTTCAGGTCAACATGAATGTGGGAAATGCCACCTAAGCCTTGGCTCTTAATCAACATTGACCTTTGATCGTTTCCAGAACTGCCTTTAGGAGTCATCTAGGCCAACCAGCTCACTTGCAAACTGGAAAACTAAAACTTCTAGAACTATTATCAGATTGCCCCAAGGTTACCCAGGAGAAAATAAGATACCTAGAACTAGTACCCACATTGATCCTTACTCCCTACAAAGCAATTGATCTCACCATTTGAAAAGTATTCCAGATAAAACAGTATTTTCAAATCTACATAGTTACTGTGGTATGCTCTTTAAAATAATTTTGAGTTTTGAGAAGTACTATACATCTTTTTTATTAACCAAAAGGGCTATAAAGTATAGGCATGCTTTTACAATACATTTTCTAAATTGTAACATTTTTAAGATTCTAAAGTGTTATGTTCATCAAGTCTAATTTATGTCTCTTGAAGTCTGTTCAATTGGCAATAAACCTTTTCAAGAAACAGAAAATATAGTCCTTTACCACTAATGTCTCATTAAATTAGTTATCATGTGTCTTTAATGCAAATTAATTCTTTTGCCTGAAAAAAGTTCTGTTGAAGAGGGGAGTGTAGTTTCCTATTATATATAGCCTGAATATGGAAGTATGTGCCACCATTGTTATGTACCACCACAAGTTCACATGAGCAAGCTTCCAGTGGCATGAAAGCCTCTGTTTCCCTGTGTTCATAAACCAACCCGGGCTCTTAAAAATCTTTCCGCCCCTCTTCTGCAATGGTCCCTGAGCCACAGGTGGTGAGGTTTAATATAGGAATTCCATCCAGAGACACACACTCTGCAGTCTCTTATTCTCTAAAACTTAGCCAACTGTGGCCAACTGTGTGCATCTCATTCTGTTGTATAAGGAAGCTTCACCGCTGAGAGCTGAGGGCTGTACTAGTTTTCTCTCCCCACCCCTGTCCTGCCATGTTCTATAAGCCTTAGGTGTAGAGGTTCCACTGTAGATATGTCACCTAGGACTGGGCATCTCTCAGATGTATATTTTCAAGAACAGAGACCTTTTTTTTCAGTCTTTTTGAGACAGGGTCTGACTTTTAATAGTCCAGTTCTTACTGAGTGAATGAATCTGACACATACCCTATTATGTGTCATTTTAGATATCTGTATTGTTAGAAGGCTAATCAGATAATGAATGTTGACAATTCAATTTCAATATCATTTATCCTATCCACAAAAGAATTCCAGGCATAACACTCTGCCCACACCTGCCCATAGTCAAGCTAAATGGAGATAGTTCACATTTGTACACTCTTAGGTGGGTTTTAATGTGCCCATTACCACATATACTCAAGTATATTATGACATATCATGTCTATTCTTTCCATGGCTAAGGTAAATTTACATATTATGCTCAGAGAAACATGGGAAACAAAACAAATAACTGTTTTCAAATTAATAATGAAATGCATAAATGTCTTTTCTTTTCAACTAAATGCATATTTCTACCTTGTCCAATTTCAAGTGAAAGTACATTGTGTCTGGAATTATTTAGACTAATTAAACTAAAGTGTCTTTTTAAAAATATTTTATTATTTTCATTTTATGTGTATGAGTGGGTTGGCTGCATGTATGTGAGTGTACCTGTGTTGTGCAGTGCCGCAAAGGTCAGAAGAGGGCTTTGGATTCCCCTGGAACTGGAGTTAAGAATGGTTTTTGGACCCGGGTTCGTTTTAAAAACACTGCTTCTTCACTTGAAACTGCTACCTTTGTTGGACCGATTACAATAATACTCAAATACTGTTACATAATAACCACATGGAGATGTTGGAAAATAAAGATCCTCAGGACTTGAAGGAATCTACACACACACACACACGCACACACACACGTTTTTATATATTATTGCACTCTCTCTCTCAATGTGTGTGTGTGTGTGTGTGTGCATGTATGCTGATCACGGCCCATTTATAAAGGTCAGAGGACAACTTATAAGAGTCAGTTCTCTTCTTCCAATATGGGGACCCCAGGGAATGAACTCGGGTTGTCAGGTTTAGCCTTTACTCTCTGAGCTATCTTGCTTAGTCCTCAATTATTATTATTTTTTTTGGGGGGGGTCTTTTTGAGACAGAGTCTCCCTGTAGCCCCAGCTGTCCTGGAACTTACTATGTAGACCAGGCTGGCCTTGAACTCACATAGACCCCCCGCCTGCCTCTGCCTCCTGAGTGCTGGGATTAAAGGCGTGAGCCACCACACCTGGCTCAAATCTGTATTTTAAAAAATCATCCCACCAATATACCTCCAGTTAGGTGCTTTTGACACTGAACCATGAGAGGCATTAGAGAATAACAGGGCTTCTAAAATCTAAAACTATGGCACCAGGCCTACCACAGAAATTGTCTCTAAGTTCTAATCTATTTGCACAAAAGAGGGATTAACAAGGAATAACTGTAAAATCTAAAATGGATTAAGTCTGAAACGTGATCCCATTCATATGTGTGTATAGTTATATGAGTGCACATACACACACACTATAATACTTGTGCTACATCCACATGGCAAATGTATAGATACAGTTTCTACTCAGCAGCCCGTGGAAATTTCTCTAAAACAAACCACATACTGGGGCACAAAACAAACCAACAAATACAAAAAGAAAATGGAAATAATTTCATGTAGTCTATCAAACTGCAATGCAATAAAGCTTAAAAACAAGAGCAAAAGAAGCTCTAGTAACTACATGGACTCATGGAGATTGAACAACACACTCCCGAATACTAAAAGGGTCAAAAAAAAAATGAAGAAATAAAAGTGTTTCTGAAACTAACTAAATGAAAATGGTGATGCAACAAAACAAAACCTCTGGGACACATTCAAAGCACTCCTAAGAGGTAAGTTTACAGCTACAAGCACCTCCACTGAAAAATCAAGAAGCATAAATAAATGATTTAATGTACAATTCAAAAATCTGGAAAAGCTAGGAGTAGTGGCACATGCCTTTAATACTAGCACTCAGGAGGGAGAGGCAGGAAGATTTCTATGAGATCTAGGCCAGTGTGGTCTACATAGTGAGTTCTAGGCCAAATGGGACTCCTTGGTCAGGGTAGTCCAAGAGACTCCCAAAATTAAACAGGCTCTTGCTACAGCCCTTGATTACCTCCCAGAACTTGAAGGTAAGACACTAACGCTGAAAATAGGACATAATCCAGACACAGGACTTGGAGCAATCAAGCTGGAACTGACCCGGAAGCCTCCTCACTGAAGACTAGCTCTCATAGTATCAAAGGATACTATACAAGCTGCCAAGGGAGAAAATCAATCAATGGTCTTACCTAGCCATAAAGCCTAATAGACACAACAATTACTGAGCCAGCAAACTATCTCTATTGGTGTAATAGTGGCACTTTAAAATTTTTTTATTTATCTTTATTTTATGTGTATCAGTGTATTGCCTACATGTATGTAGGTGCATCCATGTCATGCAATGCACGCAGGTGTCAGAAGAAGGCATCAGAGAAGTGTATTGCCTACATGTATGTAGGTGCATCCATGTCATGCAATGCACGCAGATGTCAGAAGAAGGCATCAGAGACCCTGGAACTGGAGTTACAGACAGCTGTTAGCCACCATGTGGGTGCTGGGAATCAAACCCAGGTCCTCTGCAAGAGCAGCCAGTGTTCTTAACCACTGAGCCATCTCCCATCCCCATAGTGGCACTTTTATTTTGGGGGTAAACAACAGCTATCTAATTGGACTTAGGGACTGCTCAATGGGAGGGAACTCATGTGTGGTACTGTAAACACAGCCAAATACACATGGCTGGAGAGGTCATAGATCCTACTTTTGTCACATACTTAGACCAATGTAATTTCTTACTGTAATCTAAATACGTATACTTATACTTATAGACAAATGTATCTCTCACCACTCATCAAAGATGCTTCTTTTCACAACAGATGGAGACTATTACAGAGTTCTACAACTGGTCAAATGAAGAGAATAAGTGTCTGTGAGACGCACAGCCCTAAGTGACACATCTATAATGCAACATCTACACCTAAGGATCAGGGAACACAGTAGAACAGGAGGCAGAAAGAATATCAATGCAACCCTCATCAGTGAAGCTTCTTTATAAACAAATGGTAATTAACCCAGAAAGCCACAAGTGGTCAAAGTACAGGAAATAATGCTTGTCCCTGGGTAGGGCACCTATGTCAAACCTCTGCCACCCAGGGCTCAGAGTCCATTTTGGAAGAAGGAGCAGAAAGACTGTAAGAATCGGAGATGGTGGACGACTACAAGAAAACAGAGTTGCCCAGGTAACTGGGAACTTGCTCATATGTGCTTACAGCAATGGTGACAGACGCACAAGACCCATGCAAACTCATCAGACGAAAAGCCAGCAGAGAAGCGGAAAATGAGTGCCCAACCTTAGCTAAGAAACTGGTGGCAACCCATGACTACTGGGAGAGGGAGAGTTTGTTTTCTTCAAGGGGGTGACACTAGAAAAACTGACCAACATATATGACGGTATGCATGGATTCTGATTGGGGTGGGGACTGCAGGGGATACAGATGGGGAGGGGTTCTAAATATGAGCAAGATGCATTCTATAAATGTTTCAAAAATTCAATAAACAAATAAATAAAGATTCATAAATATACCCATTCATAAACTAGAATAACCTGAGATGACAAAGACAAATCACAATATATAAGAATAAAATCACTAAAATTAAGAAAATATATTCTGTAGTTTAATTGGAAAAAATTGAAGAAAGGGCTGGTGCTATGGCTCAGCAATGAAGAGCCCTGACTGGTCTTGCAGAGGACCCAGGTTCAGTGCCCAGCACCCAATAAATAGCTAGCATCCTTCCATAACTCAATTACCAGGGAACTAATGCCTCTTCTGACCTCCATGGGCATTGGACACATATGGTTTACTGACATATATACATGCAAAACATTCATACAAGTAAAACAAAATAAAAAATTGAAGAAGTGTCTAGAAATATAAAGCAATAAAACCAGGGCTGGAGAGATGGCTCAGTGGTTAAGAACACTTGCTGTTTTTCCAGAGAACCCGGGTTCAATTCCCAGCACCCACAAAGCACCTAACAACCATCATAACTCTAGTTCCAGGATATCTGACATCCTCTTCTGGCATCTGCAGAGCAATGCACACACACATGGAGCACTTACATACAGGTAGACAAAGCACCCATACACATAAAATAATAAATAATAAAGCAACAAAACCAAGTGAAAAATATAAAATTTGAGATGAATATAAATCCAACGGGTCCAACATGCCTATGAAATATCTTAAGACAATGATCAAAGGCAACAAGGGAAATGAAATATCATAGAAGAAAGTCTGTAGAGCCCAAGTCATGACTTTTCCAGGAAGGGCTGAGTGAATGTTCTTCAAGACAAATGAGAAACAAGCAGGACACATCCTCACGACAGGTTGGAATGTTTCCAGTGCGCTGCTTCTCATTCTCCTCTGTGGATCTCCTGCTTGTCCTTGACTTCTAAGTTGTGTGGACCCAGTGCTTGTTTGTCCTCTAATTCACTCATGTGCCACATGATCTCATCTAGACTTATCACTCTGAATGTCATCTCTGGACTGAAAACACCTAGCTTATTATCACCATTTCCAAATTTCCCCCAAATTTCTGTGCATAAAATTTGTATCTGTTTTGTTGTCTAAGAAGCATTTCAAAGACATGAATTAAACACAATTTTATCTCAACCTTTACTCAACACTGCTCCTGTCCCACTCTTCCTCATCTCAGAAAATAGAGATGCCATTAATTTTGTTGCTCAGGCCATTTTAAAAAGCCATGTTCAACTCCTGTCTTTTTCTGCATAAAGTCCAGCAAGACTAGCCTGAAACAAGAATTTGTCCTCAAAAAGAATTCTAATTCCCTCATACTTCAAAGAAGTTGCAGCTTTTTTCTCTCTCTTCTACCTCTTAAGGCCTGTTTGTATTGATTATAACTCTTATCCAAAACAATTTATTTTTAAGAACATATGAATGCATGTTTTCCCTATGGGATAAGCATTGCATGTTCTGCAGAAAATAATGCATAATGTTTGGAGGTTGTTTTTAAAATTTAAACCATTAAAACATGAAAGACAGATTTACTAAATTAATATACACCATGAAAATGTAAATGTAATGAAAAATGCCAATAGAAGTAGATTTGGAGAAAATAAAGGCTCAGAAAACAAATCTGCTCTTACAAAGTAGGAAATCACAAGACATGGCCAAATGATAAAGCAAACACTCACATCCAATCTAGTTTTATGTCTTACTTTCACACTCTTATTTGAGTAAGTTTTTACAAAAAGACCACAAACGGTTGTTTGACTGTTGTTCTGTACTATAAAATACACAAAAAGTGGCCTGGACTATATCAGTGAAGTTTTTATATTTAATCCACTGAATCGGTACAGATTGGTTAACTACTATTCTGTCAAAATATGCTCATAGCAGCACATACATCTAAAACAGAATTCTATAGAAAAAAATCTTTTACAAGAACCAGAAGAGTTCACACGTCGATCACTGCAATGTATCTGCTCAAAGTACTGCAGGTGTACTGTCCCTTCCACAGAGAGACATTGCAGTTTTGAAGTCAGTATTTCCATTGTCCTAACGCTACCTTTTGTCCTACTTTGAAGCTTATAAACATGGCGCTATTTTTACCTTGAATAATGCATGGCTTGGTGGCCGGCAATATTAAAATAGAAGTCTGTTGTGTGCTTCATTTCATTAGTGTGCCCAGTGGCCTCAATCCAGTGTCCTATTGGGAGACAATAAACACCATCCACCACATTGTTTGCATTATAAGTACAGCAGCGGTCATGGTGCGGCCCATTTCCTAGAACAAGAAGAGACAAACAGAGCAATTAAGTAGTGTTCTGATTAAACAATCTTTAAGTGGCTGAAAAAAATTAAAAGTAAGATAAAAATAAAGAGAAAGCTGCTTAATCCACAGACAAAATAGACTACAGTGGGAAAGCAGAGGCATTTGTAAAGAGTTACCTATGAACAGCTCAGGTCTGAGTTCCCATTACATATGTGAGTCTTAATAAAAAACTGCTTATTAACTCTCTGAGACCTTCATGGAGCACCACAGTACCCTGGGAGCCAGCTGTGAATCATTTCACTTCCAAATAATCAGTTGGGAAAGGGTTAAAAGCCATTGATGTCCTTGCATCACATAATTTATATTTCTAGCATTTACAGTTCATGTCAGTAATAAAGCATCTTTTTACTGGCAAAAATAGCAAATACATAAATATAAATACATTAACAAATAATGCAACAAATAATCATAGCCGATCTAATTCCCAGGTAAAACATAGATTATTATTACTTACAGATAAGGAAACTAAGTCTCACAGAGGTTAATTAGCTCACCTAAGGTCACTGAACTACTAAGCTTGGTGTGATTAGTAACCCAACTCCATGGATCGCCGCCTTTTTAGGCACCTGATATCTTCCCTCTACTCTGCCTACCTCATATGCACAAAAGACACACTATCTTCCTTCCCAGCGCCACAGAGCAAAGAAGAGACAGAAAAACATGTTTCTAAAAACATCATTTGCCTACTCTGCACTTTTACCCAGTAACAACAACACTAGCTGCTATGCTCTGAAGCCTTGGGCCACCCGCAAATTACCATGTTGAACCTCCTCTACCCCTTCTATCATGTGAGGACACAGCAAGCAGATACCATCTTTGAGCCAGAAAGTGAGGCTTCATCAGATGCTGAGTATGCCCTGAGCTTGGTCTCCCCTGCCTTCAGAACTATAAGAAACAAATCTCTGATCTTTTAAGCCTCTCAGACTATGGCACTTTGTTATAGCAGGTCAAATAAGACATTGGAGTCATTATTTCTGTGAAAAGTATAATTCATGTATTGTTATCATTAGCTCTTACATGTTCATTCCATCTCAAAGTATTCATTTCTTTATCCCACCGAATTACCATATATTATTTTAAAATATATAAGCAAAATAAATATGGTTTAGAGAAATAAATATTTGTTATGCATGTGAAATTTGAAAAATTTTCTACTTTCTCTGTCTTAAAAATGTTTAACAAAGGAGCTGGAGAGATGGCTCACTGGTTATGAGCACTGGCTGTTCTTGCAGAGGACTCAGATTCGGTTCCCAGCACCCACATGGTGGCTAACAACCATCTGTAACTCCAGTTCCAGAGGATCTGATGCCCTCTTCTGACTTCAGAGGGCACTGCATGACATGGGTGCTGCAGGCAATGCACAATATGGGGGCG
>NW_008341187.1:3237923-3251088 GCF_000622305.1 Nannospalax galili | reverse complement strand
AAAAGAATAATAAATAAAATACATATTTTTTAAATGTATGCATGAAATTGGGCAGGGGTGGTAAGGGGGAGTGTAGATGGGGAAAGGGCCTAAATATGATCAAAATATATTGTATGAAATTCACAAAAATGTAATAAAAAAGGAAAAAATACTGCTTGAAGAAAATAAAGTTTTATTCTTCTGCCTCACCAAGTTAAGTCTTCAAAGTGTAATTACTCCATTGGCTAGAATCATCAGGCACATACAAGGACCTCAGTCCAAGATTCAAAAGTGTGGAGGAGGGGCTGGATAGATGGCTCAGTGGTTACGAACACTGGCTTTTCTTGCAGAGGACTCAGGTTCAGTTCCCAGCACCTACATGGTGACTAACACCCATCAGTAACTCCAGTTCCAATGGATATGACACCCTCTTCTGGCCTCCATGGGTACTGCATGCACACAGTGCACTTACATACATGCAGGTAAAACACTCATACAATGAAAGAAAAATAATCAAAAATTTGTTACTGTTTAACCTAAAGTTGTCTGGCATAAAACTCAAAAAATGAAAACACACTAGTGGGTGATTCTCTGGAATCAACTCCCTCCATCAGCTTAGAGGCACAGGATGACTCTCAATAAATCATTACTGATTTTTCTTGACAAGACTCCTCTCTTTTCTCTTGATGGCTAAAAGGCACTACACAACTTCTCTATTAACCTTGATATTTAATAGATTATAGACAAAGTATACTAGCAACTCAACCTCTACAGGCATATTGAACAGAAATACTAATAAGGTCAATGATACATACTGCTATGTGTATATATGCCAATACTATTTTAATAGCAAATTCTACAATTATATGTTTACTCATTCTTCAGTAAAAATTTGAGACAGGTAACATGAAAAGACAGTAAGGATTTAGATATTTACTTTAAGAGCAACCTATAAATTCTGAACAATTTTAAGCAGCCATGTGACATGACCAAACTTCTATTCTGAAAAGACTCTCTGATTAGAGTGAAAAATATTTAGGAACAATGAAGTAGGAGTAGAGTTCAGGAACTGGGAAGACAGCTCAGTTGGTAAGTGATCTGGATAACCTCAGTCGTCAACTTGACACACCTGGGTAGAGGGAACCTCAGCTGAGGAATTTCCTCCATTACACTGGTCTGTTGTACACTTTGTGATGTGGAAGGGCCCAATCCACTGTGGATGGTGCTGCCCCCCTTGTCAGATCGTCCTGGGTTGTATAAGAAAGCACAAGTCATGGAAGCAAGCCAGTAAGACGTATTCCTCCATAATCTGTGCTTTGGCTTCCTGCCCTGAGTTCCTGCCTTGGCTTCCCTTGATGATGGACTGTGCTATAAGCCAAATAAACCCTTTCCTCCCCAAGTTGGTTCTGGCCAGACTGTTCTCCCCAGAACTTATGTAAACAAGCTGGGCAGGGTGGCCCATGATGTAATCCTAGTGCTGGAGAGGTGGAAACAAGTGGGTCCCTGGGGCTCACTTGCCAGTCAGCCTGACCTACTTGGCAAGTTTCAGACCAATGAGAAGCCTTGTCTCAAAAGCAAGGTAGATGGCACCTGAGGAACAATACCTGAGGTTCACTTCTGGTTCACACACAAAAATACACACACACACACACACACACACACACATACACATATGCACATATACATACATAAAAGAAGTAGAGAGTCATTTAAAAAATTACTACATTACTCCAGGTATGTGATGAGAGAAGACTACTGGTAAGATGGAAAAGATTAAGTAGATTCAGAAGGAAAAAAAACCACTTGGCTTGTGAATAATCAGATATAGGAAGAGAATGGAGTAGGGGTCAGTGAAGACCTCTAAACTTTAAGTGAATATCACACTATATACAGGGGCACTATTTACTAAAAGGAAAAGTCTGGGGGTGCTGGATTGAGAATGTTGAACTATGAATGCTATTCAGATATCCAAAAGAGGATGTCAACTGGAGTTAGAGCTATTAACCTGAGACTCAGACTAGAGACCTGAACTAAAGGCCATCTGCATATAGAGACATAGATGAGTCACAAGGAAAAACAATACTTTATAAGAAGAAAGAAGTCTGAAAACATCTACACATTCAACAGCTGGATAAGGAAAATGACCTTAAAGATGCACAAAGACACTGAGAAGGGAAAGGAGGAGGAACTCAGATAGAACAGCTTGAACATAGACTTAAAACTGGGCCAGGCATGTCTGATGGTAACAGTGGTGGCATCTGGAAAAGGAAACTCACCAGCAGGGATTATTCCATTCTGAACTACTCAAAATTGATTGATTTGTTACAAATAACAGATGTTAATAAAAGAATATATTGGGGCTGGAGAGATGGCTCAGTGGTTAACAGCACTGGCTTCTCTTGCAGAAGACCAGGGTTCAGTTTCCAGCACCTGCATAGCAGCTAACATTGTCGACAACTCCAGGTCCAGGAGACCCGATACCCTCTTCTAACCCCCACAAGCATTTCACACATAGGTGCACTCACATACATGCAAATAAAACACTCATGCACATAAAAATATGTTAATTGATTTTTTAATTTTAAAAAGATTATCTTAATCTAAGTATCTAATATTTCATTTGCTTAATATAATAATGTTTCCCAATAATGACTATAATAGACTTACAATGATTTCAATGTAAACATCCTAAAAAATATAATTCTTGGAGTTCAAATATAGATAAATTATAATGCTCAATAGAAACTTTATGTATTATCTTCCAAAGAATTCTTCATTATTGGAATTTGTTTCTGAATACTCATTTTTATACATAGATACTTTAGGCAAATTTTACAGAAGTCTTTTATATCTAGCAATCTGTTATACAAATTATTTTATAATGATCAAAGTTCATTTTATAGGAGGGTAGTTTCTTTTTAACTTAATCCAAAGATATACCAAAGACAAAATATAAAACAAATCTTATTTGGAGGAATTTCTACATTCACGATGACTGAGGAAATTTCCTTTGCTCTTTTCCTTCCAAAACTGGACATTTGGAAAACAAAGGATGGATGGTAAACTGAAGACACGTGAGTCTAAGGGATAACACAGTCTCAACTTCTCTGAAGTGGGGTTTTAGTGTTTTATTTGTCTTGTCTTGTCTTTTTGTGTTGTTTGTTTACTTTCTACATCCCAGACTTGGATCTGAAAAGCCAACAACCTGCTAACACCTACAGAGACAGACAAGAGAAAAAACAGCAGAACTACAGTCTCCAATCCAAGGATATGGAGTGAGTGTGTGTGTGTGTGTGTGTGTGTGTGTTATTACATGTTTGTGTGTATATGTGGTGTGTGGGTATGCTTGCTTTTGTGGGCAAAGGTCTCTCATTGAATCTGAAATTTTCCATTTTGGACAGAATGGCTAGCCACCAAGCCCCTAGAGCCTCCCATTCCCTAACACCCAGCACTAGGGTCACAGACAGGACCTGCCACACCTGGCTTTTACATGAGTGTTGGGGACTGAACTCAGGTTCTCATGTCTGCACAAGTACTTTAACCACTGAACCATCTCTATCCCATAAAACTGAAATCTTTAAGATAATAGCTGCTCTGCTCCAGTCACACGCCAATGTTAAAGAATGAACCTATACTTATTTGCACCAGGAAATCCCTAGACTTCTACAATCACAAGGTTGAAATAAAGAAATAAAGCACACAACTGACTCACTAGGGCAATGGAAGAAGCCAAATACAGGATTGAGACTCAAGAGTCCTCCCAGAAATGCCTATGGAGACCAGGTGGAAAAGTGAACTTCCACCTCCACTTAGCCATAAGAAATCTAGCCATTCTATCCAAAGTGGAAAGTTTCAGATTCAGTGAGAGACCTTTGCCCACAAGAGCAAGCATACCCACACACCACACATACACACAAACGTGTATTAATACATCACTCACACAAACACACACACACACACACACACACACACACACACACACCAGGAAAGAGTTTGGTTTTGCTGAGCTTCTCCTCCCTTCTTACTGAGCAAAATTAGTGTAGAGTCAGGATTTTCACCTCCCTTGTATCACCACCAACATGGAGGCCACGTAGGGAGCAGTAACAAGGCACTTCCCTTAGTGAGGAAGATAACAGTGAACACTTACTGTCACACTTGAGTTGGGAGCCTCAGTAATGACAGAGCAGAGCACCTTCACACTCTACTGAAACAGTGTCAGAGAAACCAAGTCAAAAGGTTCACACGAAATCCAAGTCTCACTAGGTATTCCCCAAAACGTTCAATTTACAATCCTAAGTGACTCATCAAGAGCCATGAAGAAGGGCTAAAGAGATGGTTCAGTGGTTAGGAGCACTGGCTGCTCTTGCACAGGACCCGAGTTCATTTTTTAATACCCACAAGTTGGTTAAAAACCATACTTAACTTGAGTTCCAGGAAATCTGACGTCCTCTTCTGGCCTCCTCGGGTTTGCACAAATGTGATACATTTATATCTGGAACTGGAGTTAACAGACGGTTTGTTAGCTGCCATTTGGATGCTGGGAACTGAACCTGTGTCCTCTTCAAGATCAGCCAGTGCTCTTAACCACTGAGCTATCTCTCCAAACCAATAAATAAAAATTTTAAAACCATCATGATCTCAAGCTTAATTTTTAAAGAAGATGCTTGGGAGATGCCAACACCAAGATAACAGAGATGCTAGGATTATCTGAAAAAAATTGTAAGCACTCAATAGAAGTTCAGTAGATTATAGTTCTGGAGGAGATGCAACATTTTTGCATGCTTCTCATATTTTAGGGGGAAAAAAATCTCTCAAAATAATAATGCTGCTTCTTCCTGAAGCACATGATACAAGCTTAGTATTACCCAAAGGTTTGAGCTTTGTTTTGTAGATCATTTCTGACCATTTGAGATATTCTTACAGGATTCCTAAGGAAAATGGGAAGTTGTTTATAAGATGATGAAATATGTTTAGTTTCTACAGTTTCAGCAAGTAGTAATGGTGACCATGCTGAGCCCAGGTCTCCTCAGCTTCACCAAGGTGGGGACAGGGCGAGACCTACCATTCACAATGATTCAAAGCCCATGCCTGTGGCTTTCTGGGGACTCACTGAGCTCCTGGTCTCTTTTACTCACAGGGTCAAACAGGTGACTTGTCCATCCCCTAGTAGAGTGATGCTATTTGATGCCTCATCAATACTGCTGTGTCACTCACTGCATTCTTCTCGTCACTCCCAAGCCTTTCTGAGATCTTAGGAAAACCCCATAGAAAGTCAAACATCTGTACTGTAAGCTTTTTTTATGTTTGGAGATCATGCTTTTTTGTTCCTAGGCCCTGACACTTTAACTGGATAGCATTAGGGATCATGCAGAGCTATTGGTGAGGCTATGAATAAGCTAAGGAATTCAATTTCCAATTCCATAAATCTAGACTTTTCCATTTGCATCACACTGAAGGGGAGAAAATCACCACCTAAGTATACTTTATAGACTATGGCATCTGCTTTGCCATAGATTGTATCTGACAAAATAATTACTTAGGGATATTTATTAAGTTACTGTTTTGTTAAGAGTGCTTACTGAACTTCTTTCGGTGGGACTATATAATGTTTATATATTTTTTAATTATTTGAATTTTACAAATTCATAGGATACCATGTGCCGTTTTGATACAAGCAAACAGTATGCAATGATTAAGTGAGAATTCATAACATTTCCATCTTCTTAAACATTTAAATAATTCTTTTCTTGGAAAGCATGTTTACAAGGCAGTTAGTAATATCATTAAGATATCCAAAGCAATTACAAATGGAGCATCCCTGAGCTGATTAGATTAGCCTGACTCTTTCCATGTGTGATAGGAGATGATCTAATTGGCTTGTGCAGTAAGTTAGCCTGAGGGTTTGAATATAATAGATATATGTTTACAATAACAAAGCACATTGGGAATAGTTGTGTTTACTCTCTTTCTCTTGGCATTAGTCCTCTTGGAGAAAGCTTTTCCTGGTGCTCCCAATGACAAGAGAGCATTTGGGGTGGGATATACCTTTATCTAAATTAGCAGTTCTCTTCAGATACAGTTTTTTATTATTATTATTTTATACATATGTGTATGTAAGTGAATCCATATCATGCAAGACCCATGGAGGTCAGAAGAGTGCATCAGATTCCCTGGAACTGGAGTTAGGATGGTTGTTAGCCACCACATTGGTGCTGGAGAACCGAACCCAGGTCCTCTGCAAGAGCAGTTGGTGTTCTTAAGTGCTGAGCCATCTCTCCAGTCCCAGGTACTTATTTTCTGAGTCTGTCTTTACTTGAACTATTTTCTGTGATTGATCTCCCACATGAGAGGCACAGAGCACACTCTCAGCAGTGGATTCAATCATTTTTAAAAATCCTATCATATTGTTTTTCACTCAATCTTGCATTTCATATAAAATACAAAAGTTACAAAAGTTAAAAAAAATACTCAACAGCCCCTTTAAACCATTTTAAACAAATTTAAAAAATCAGAAGATCTCAGCAAAGAAAAAAAGATACAAATAATGGGAAAGAGCTAAACGAAAATTTTACAACTGAAAAAAAATAATTGAGATTAAAAAGACAGTCTAATGGATGGACATAAGAGTAAAATGGAGGAGCAAAGAAAAAATCAGCAAACTACAAGAGAGAATTACAGAAATTATCCCATCTAGGGAAAACACAGAGGGAAAAAAAACACACCCCTTAAAAAAGAAATCTCAGAGACTTTTAATACTATAATAAAATATTTAACATTCCTAGAAGAGGAAAAGATGACAAGGAAGGAAATACTTGAGGAAATAATGCCTCAAAATGTTTTAAATTTGGCAAGAAGCACAAGCCCACAGACTCAAGAAGCTAAGCAAGGTCTAAATAAGATAGATCAAAAGAAACACGGATCAAGACACATCATAACTTCTGAACGCTAACAACAAAAAAATTCTTGAAAGTAGCCAGTAAAAACAATAAAAGCAATTCTGGCCTAGCATGGTCGTTCATGCCTGTAATCTCAGCACTTAGCACCCAAGTAATGAAGGCGTGGTAGATCAGTTCAAGGTCATCCTAGCTAAATAAGACTTGGAAAGTGGGAAAGGAGGGAAGGAGGGAGGGAGGGAGGGAGGGAGGGAGGGAAGCAATTCTAAAAGCAGCAAATTAACTGTCAGAAGCCATATAGGCTAAAGGATGTAGCACGTTCCAAGAACTGAAAGGAAACTGTTCACCATGAATCTTTTATTCAGTGACTATATTCTCTAGAAATAAAGAAAAATATCAAAACATGCTCAATGAAATAAAACTAATAAATTGTTTTGCTATGTAAACTACTTTTTAAAATGGCTATGAGAGGGGCTGGAAAGATTGCTCAGTGATTAAGACCATGTACTGCTCTTGTACCCACATCGGATGGCTCACAACTACCTATAATTCCAGCTCCAGGGGATATGATGCCCTTTTCTAGCATCTTCAGGCACATGCACCCACATGATGGACATAAACTCACACAGGCACAAACACATACACATAAATAAAATTAAAAATCAATCTTTTTTTAAATGTCTAAGAGACCCTATCTAAAAAGAAAAGTAATCTTTGAACATCAAGAAGAAAAAAAATAACCAAAAATAAGAATAAGTACAGTAGTGTTTCCTTCTCTTCTTGGGGTTCTATGTAAAAATTATAAATAGCACCATCTTCTGTAGTCTACATCTGTGCAGCAGAAATATTTAAGACAGTTATATTGTAAATTGGAAAGGGAAAATTAATAAAAAAGAAGGTAATTTTTCTATAGTTCACTCAAATAGGCATAAGTATGACCCCAGTCAACAGTCACAGTATGTAAATATAATGTATGTAAATCAAAATGGAATTCTAAGAAACTATTTGAAAGAAACTGGTACAACATAGGACTCCTGACCATGGAACATCTGGTCCCCCAACCATCCAGTTCTATATTGAGAAATTCCTCTTTCCCCTGCCTGGGTGTTGAGATGGGCCACATGGACAAGTCCCAAGGGAAACCACAAGTATGGCTGAAAATAAATCTCCCCTGAAGCCCCTGTCTCCCCTGTAGCAGCTGTCCTCAAAAATCCCCTTGTATCTGCTGCCCCTATATAAGAGTCTGACCAGCCCCTGGCCCCTTGCACAGACCCCATCCCACAGGAATGTTGCTGCCTCTCGCTGTGCTAATAAACATAGTCTCCTCTGTTGAGATCAGACATGGTCTCTTTCTTTTCTACTGTTTCTGTGCTCTGCACTCTGAAATCTATCACTATTCTTGTATGAACCATATATGCCATATGAAGGTGACAAAAAGACAGAAAACAACCAGAAACAAAAAAAATCTTAACATATGGATAATTATGTTAAATGTAAATGGACCAAAAATAATCAAAGAAACTGCTACATTGAAACTAGAAGACCAATTATGTGCTGTATAGAAGAAAATCACATTAAATTATAAAAGTATAGAGAAAAAGAAAAAATATATCATGCAAACATTAATCAAAAGAAAGTAGGAAGGGTTATAGTAATACCATACAAAGTATTTTACAGCAAAGAGTAGGAAATTACATGATGTTAAAAGGATTGACCTAGAACTCGCCAATCTCCACCACTGTCCCCTCACTCCCAGGTTGAGATGTGTCCTGCAGCTTGTGCACTGGACCAGACTCATAACTGCTGTTGTCAGCTGCAACCTGTCATGGAAGGGAACTTCTTTTGCCGCTGATGGAGTACCCCAGAGACTTATAACCATCACTGAAGCTCCTGAGACCAAGTGGCTGTGCCCTGACATAGTGGAGTACAGGGATAAATTTTACAATATGGACATGCTCTAGCCAAACAACATTTACCTAACCTTGCAACCAAAAAGTTAATCTTATCTTAATTGGTTTATGATGTAGACAAGCTCACTAAGCCTTGAGCTCCTCTTGTAACCTAGACATATATTTGAGGACCCTTCTTTGCCCTGTACCCAAAACAATGCATGAATGTATGTGTACATGTTTTAAGAAAGCACTGCTAATAGTTCAGATATTCATTGGAAACAATGAAGATATGAAGGTTTTTATTGCAAACAATATGTGGGATTAAATTAATAACATCTGTTTTAGGGATCAGAAAGGATAAATTCTTCTCTAATAAGATAAAGATCCAGCTTTTACACCTCCATTTCTTGTTGGATATACTGTTTTCAATAAAAGAAAAAGTTAGCCCTTTTTGGAGAGAATAGTTCTGAGAGAATTCTGATGGAACAGGTTCTAGGCAGTTTGAGTCCACTCTTGGCTCAAAATGAAGGCTAAAAGTAAGGCTGTCTTTATTTAAGCATCACTATAATGTGACATCACATAGTAAACACCTCAGTGATACAGTGCTTTAGACAGTCATATACACTAACCCCTCCAAAGGTCAGGGAACATCTCAGAAGAGGGAGTGGAAAGAATGTAAGAGCCAGAGGTGCAGTGTCTTGTAGCAATTTCCCCTGAGATTAGGCATTCCATCCTGGAGGGAAGCTCTTTAGGACACATGTTCTGAGAAATGAAACATTTCATCCTGTAAGGAAGTTCTTTGAGACTCAAGCTATTGAAAGGGAGGTAAAACAATAAAGTGTTCTGAAAGAAGTGAAACATTCCATCCTGCAAGGAATCAATAAACTCCAGAAGAAACTGTACCTTCAAGATGTCCCTAAAACTGATCAGGCCTCTCTGTCCCCAAGCATATATAAGCAGTAAGGACTGCGGAGAGACAAGGTGAGCTGCCTGGAAGAGACATATCAGCCAAGCTGCTAGGAAGAAACAGGGACCAGAAGAGCTGGCTAGAAGAGTCAGAGACCAGCTGAACTGCCTAGGAGAGACCAGATCAATTGAGCTACCTAGAAGGGATACTCTCTAACCTGTTGACCCACATGTGGTTGTGCAGTGCACTCCAGGTTTGATTTCATGAGCTGTCACTCACGCTGGGGTGTGCCTTGGTGATGCAGCTGTCTTTGAGTCATTTCTGCTCCTGTAATAAACCCTAATAAAATTTGATTCACCAAGAAAAAAACTGTTCTACGAAAAAGAGATTATATACCAAATAATAGGAGATACATGAAGTAAAGAACTGACAACTAGAGAATGACAATTCTAGAACAAAATCTGGAAACCCCAACACCTCACTCTAAACAATTGACAGAACGATCAGAAAATCACCGTGGATATAAAGAGCTCAACATCATCATCAACAAACAGTAGATAATTAACGTTTATAGAAGCCCTCCTCCATGAATAATAACCAAATGAACGTTCAGTTGTATATAGAAGATATTACAAGATAGATCATGTCCTGGGCTATGAGACAACCTCAGATTTTTAGAAGAATTAGATCATGCAGAGTGTGATCTCTGACCTTACTGGAATCAAACTAGAAATGAATAATAGAAAGATAATTTGAAAGGACTCAAATACTGGAGACTAAACAAATACTTCTACTCTAAAGGTCATGTAGGAAGTCTCAAGGAAATTAAAATCAAAACAAGCATTAATTTTGGGGACAGTTAATACAGGGCTGAGAGAAAGCATCATAGCAATAGCGTAGAAAAAAAGATGCAAAGTTTCAAATTGATAATGTCAACATCCATCTCAAAAAGAAGTGCAAAACGAACACAAAGGAGGAAATAATAGAGAAAAAAATAAATGAAAATCAATTCAAATTTATTTGAAGAGAGGAAGACAATAAAGAAAAATCAATGAAACAAAGAACAGGCTTGATGAAAGATCAATGAAATTAACAAACTTCTAAGAAGACCCACCAAAATAACAATAAAGGCACATGTCCTCAAAAACAAACAAAAAAGGACAAAATAACAGATATTACTAGAGACCCCTCACAACTTAGGTGAAATATACCAGTTCATTTTAAAAAGCCACCATAACTCATCTAAATAAAAGAAATTTAAATATCCCAAAAGTTACTATAGATATTCAGTATATAATTTTTAATCTCCAGACCCAAATGGGCTCACTGATTAACTCTATAAATATTTAAAGAACACCACAGGCATAACGCTAATAAGCAAGTAACAAGGAAAACTGCCTTTATTTGGAAATGACATAATTCTTTGTAGAAAATTCCAAGGACTCTATACATTTAGAAAAAATTATAAGGTTTGGGGAGATGGCTGAGTCAATAAATTACCTGTCATGCAATTATGAGCACCTGAGTTCAGATCCTCAGAATCCACATGAAGCCACACATGGTAACACACATCTGTAGTCCCAGTGCTCTAACAGCAACATGGAAGACAGAGACAGGAGAATCCCCAAAAGGTCACAGGCCAGCTAGGCTGGCACGGATGACAAGAGACCCCATCTCAAGAAGGGGAAACATGATGTCCAACACCAAGTTTGTCCTCTGACTTTCACGTGCACTCTGTGGCATATACATGCCCATGCTCACACACAAGAACATAAGAACATGGATATATGAAAACACACACACAAACCAGGTGCGTGCATCCATAACCTCAGCGTTGGGGGGGGTGAGTGACAGGTGTGTCCCTATATACAGCTCATTGACCAGCCAGTCTAGCCAATCTGTGAGCTCCAGATTCAATGAAGAGCAACAGAGAAAGAAATCCAGCATCAGCTTCTGGCCTCCACATCCATACATATGTGCACATATCCACACAAACACATATACATACCACATATTTACATATAAAAAATAAAGCTTGGCCGGGTGTAGTAGTGCACACCTTTAATCCCAGCACTTGGGAGGCAGAAGGAGGCAGATCTCTGTGAGTTCAAGGCCAGCCTCGTCTACATAATGAGTTCAAGGGGAGACCTTGTCTCAGGGAGACCCTGTCTCAAAAAATAAATAAATAAATAAATAAATAAATAAATAAATAAATAAATATAAATCTTTTAGATCTAGGGCCAGTGAGACAACCCAGTGGATAAAGGGGCTTGTTGCCAAGCCTGAGGTTCTTGTTTAATCATAAGCATCCACATGGTAGAGGTTGAGAACAGAGTCCCACAAGCTGTCCTCTGACCTCCACACGTGCACAGCATGTGCACAGAAAAGCCATGGAACACACACACACACACACACACACACACACACGTACTCACAAAATAAATAAATAGAAAAAAAATTTAACTTATTTAATAGGTGAAGTCAGTACCGTTGTGAAACAGAAGACAAATAAAAAATAAGTTGTATTTCCACATACTTATAATGAATATGTGGACACTAAAATTAAAACGCAATTCCATGTGCTTAAATATAAAGCTAAAAAAAACATAAAACAACTCTTACACAAAAATTAACTCAAAAATGGATCATGGACTTAAATGAAAAAGATGAAACTAAAAACTTATAGAAAAATAGGAGAAAAACATTTGTTGTTTAGGGCTAGATGGAGTTCTTGAACTTGATACCAAAAGCACAATCCAGGAAAAGAAAAATGTATTATTAGACATTGTTAAAATGTTAAGCTTTTGCTCTGTAGAAAACCCAGTTTGGAGAAGGGATGGCTACAGAATGGGAAAAAATATTTTCCAATACATATAACAAAGGTCTAGTATCTTCTAAACATGTCTCAAAATTCAGCAGTAAGGAAACACCCTCCATTAGAATATGGGGGGAGAGCAACACATGAAGCAATGTTCAGCCTCCTTGGTCTTTAGGGAAAGCAGTGAGACTGTAGTGAGATGTCACCACAGTCCTGAAAATGGATCCAACAAAAATGAACAAGACCATAAATGCCAGAGATGAGGGTGAGATAACCTGGTTCATGAATGGTGGAAACGTAAAATGGACCTGTCAGACTGGAAAACGCTGGGTGGGTAGGGAAGATATCTTAGTCTGTAAAGTGCTTGCCACACAAATAAAAATACCTGAGCTGGCACTTCAGAAACTAGATTTTAAAAAAAAGTGAGGCATGGTGGTGTGTGATTGTAATCCAGTGCCAGAAAGACAGAGACAGGTGGATCCTTGAACTTGCTAGCTAGCCAGTCTCATCTATTTGGCAGACCCCAGGCCAGTGAAGGCCCTGTCTCAAAACACAAGGTAGACAGCTCCTAAGGAATGACACCAGAGGTCAAACTCCTGACCCTCACATGCACCAGATGCATACACTCACACTCTCACCTGCAGACACAGACACACACACACACACACACACACAC
>NW_008341187.1:3198378-3236880 GCF_000622305.1 Nannospalax galili | reverse complement strand
TAGATAGACAGATAGATAGATAGATAGATAGATAGATAGATACATAAGATACATAGATACATCGATGATAGATAGATAGATAGATGATAATAGATAGATAGATAGATAGATAGATAGATAGATAGATACATATATACATAGATGGTAGATAGATAGACAGATAGACAGACAGACAGACAGATAGATAGATAGATAGATAGATAGATAGATAGATAGATAGATACATATGTACATAGATGGTAGATAGATAGACAGATAGACAGACAGACAGACAGATAGATAGATAGATAGATAGATAGATAGATAGATAGATAGATAGATAGATAGATAAGATAGATAGATGTCGATTATGGTTAAATCTTAAGTAGAATTTTATCAGGCCATGACAAGAGAGTCTTACCTGTTCAGATTGGACCTGGTCAATGTTACCAACTTCCACTCATTTAAAATAAATAAACATAAAGACTATACTTTCAGGGATCGTTTCTATAGGTCATAACTAGAGAAGTGTCTCTGACTATGTAGAATACCAGAAACCATGAGGACGAGACGTAGCATTCTCTCCTGAGCATGAAGCTGGCTTTTTGTGTTGCTTTTTTGCAACTGCCATTTGCCATTAATGATCATTCTCTTCCTTTGGAAGCGCTAAAAGGATTGCAGTCTGAGTGGTAAAATAATAAATAAGTAAGTAAATAAATAAATAAATAAGGCAATAGCTCAAAAGTTGGAAGAAAAGGTAGAAATTGATTGGTCTAACTAACAAAACACCCACTTCCTCAGAGTATATTTAGCCATCATCTTTTTTGTTCATTGAGCCAATGGGTGAGTTAAAAGAAAGTGAGTCCTGAAGTACTGAGCCTGCACTCTGGACTCCAGGTACAGCCACAGAAGGAAGGAACCCCAGAATGGCAGAAAGCAGAACACACTGCATCAGGGAGGCAGTGTAGGAAGAAACTGCAGGAGAAACAACTATGACACAAATGTATAAAGATGTGGCAAAGAAACCCAAGACTTCATATGCCAGCTTAAAAAACTAATTTTAATAGTGGGCAGATTTTATTTTTAATTTTTATTTATGTGTTTGTGTATGCCTGTATGTTTGCATGTGCACTGCATGTGTGCAAGTGCTTTGGAGACCAAAAAGGGGTGCTGAATCCCCTGGAACTGGAGTTAGATATGGATGTGAGTCACTTGATGCTGGTGCTGGGAACAGAACCTGGGTCCTCTGCAAAACCAACAAGTTCTATTAGCCACTGAGCCATCCCTCTAGCCTCATAAAAATGAACAAATTTTCTAAAAAAGACTAAAATGGCCAACGAGGGCATGAAAATTTTTGAACATTGTTGATCACTTGAGAAATGCACATAAAACTAAGACGATGTCACCGCACACCCGTTGGGATCAAATTAGTACAGTCATCCTGGTAAATGGTTCAGAGACATCATAAAAAGCTAAAACTAGAAATAACATAAGGTCCAGCAATCCCACTTCTATATCTATACATCCAAAACAATTGAAATCAATATGCAAAAGAGAGGCATGCACGACTACATTCACTGCAGCCTTGTTTGTGCTAACCAGGATGTCACCAACCTGAGTGTTCACCAGCAGACACTCAGGGCAAGGAACTGTGGTGCAGATATGCAGAACGCTATCCAACCATGAAAAGAAAACCGCATCATCTGAAATGATATGCGGGAACCTGGACTGTTTTATGCCCTGCTTTGGGGCCATCTGCAGTCCCTCCCACTGCCCCAGGGCTCAGGTTTCCTTAATGCCTAGTTAAGGGCCTGGACTTCCCTTGTCCCATCACCTCTCCTGCAGCAGACCTTTTGAGACTGAGTGAGCGTGCCTGACTGAGCCTCTAGCGTAAGCTGCCCAAATCTTGTTTAGCCCATCCCTGTGCATTGGGACCACATGAAGTCCCTCCTACAGCCCCAGGGCTCAGGCTTCCCTGCTGACTAGCAGAGACCAGCACTTCCATCTCCTATCTCCTCTCCTCGGGCCCTAGCACTATCCATGTGAGGCTACTGGTGTACATAACTAGCCAGTGCCACTTCGCCCTCCTGGAGAGCTCCTGAGTAGCCTGACTGGACCCATCTGATCCCTCCACATAAAATCAAGAAAGAACCTAAAGCCTAGACTGATGAACTTTCCATACTCAATCAGAAAGCAACCAAGGTACATCAATAATACAAACAGAATCAAATTTCAACTCAACAAAGAAAGACTTGAGTTTCATACCAGAATCACAAACAATAAAATATGGAATCACAAAACACCTCAGATAATCCTGAGCACAAAGACCAATGCTAGAGATTACCATACCAGATCTCAAACCATATTACAGAGCTATAGTCATAAAAACAGCATGGTACCGGCACAAAACCAGACACATAGATCAATGGAACACAATTGAAGACTCAAACATGAGCATATGCAATTTCAGCTACCGGATATTTGACAAAGGTGTCAAGAACACACACTAGAGGAAAGACAGCACCTTCAACAAATGGTGCTGGCAAGACTGGATCTCCACCTGCAGAAGAATGAATCAAGTCCCTTATCTATCACCCTGCACAAAACTGAGCTCCAAATGGACCAAAGACCTCAATGTAAAACCTGAAACTCTGAATCTGTTAGAAGAAAACATAAGCACTACCCTACAAGATACAGGTGCAGGAAAGGACTTTCTAAATCAGACATCAATTGCTCAGGAAATAATGTCAACAATGGACAGGTGGGACAACATTAAACCTAAAAAGTTTCTGTACAGCAAAAGAAACAGTTGAAAAAGTGAAGAGAAAACCCACAAAATGGGGAAAAAAAGTCTTCACCAGTGACACATTTGACAGAGGTTTAACATCCAGAATATATAAAGAACTCAAAAAAACAAAAACAAAAAAAATCAAGAAAACAAATGATCTAACTAAAAGATGGGTTATCATCTGAACAGAGAGTGAAATAAACACCTCAAAAAGTGTTCAACATTCCTAGTAATTAGGGAAATTCAAATCAAAAACACTTTAAGATTTCCTGTTTTTAAAGTAATAAAATGTTTTTTATTGAGCTTTTTAAATTTCATACATTTCCCACTCAAATCCAGACTCCCTCCCCATCCATGCCTCCTCCTAAATCCTCACTGAACCTTATGCACTCTGCCGTACATGCTGAGTCCTGTTCATTCAGGTGTTTGTACCCAAATGCCTCCAGTGTAAATTCATCCACTGGCATCTAGTCAGCCCATCCAGTGGTCATATGTAAGTCATACTATCCCTCACCCAGCAGCAATCAATCTCAAATAGTTCTCAATCTAGTGCTGTCCCACCATCTAATTCTCACCTCCCCTTTGGGCCCTTGTTTAATTGAGCTGACATGGGTCCTGCGCTCCATGCCACTGCTGCCTCGGGCTTACATGGGCAAGCCTCCAGTGGCCTGGAAGCCTCCAACTCTTCTGTGTTCCTGAGCCAGCCCTCTGACCGTCTTTCTGCCTCCTCTTCTGCAATGGTCCCTGAGCCATGGGTGGGTGAGGTTCCATATAGGAGTCCCATCCTACACTCTAGTCTTTTATTCTTCAAAACTCTAATGTATATGGAAGCCTCACTGGCGCGAGTTGAGGGGTGCATTAGTCCTCTCTCCCTTATTCTGGTATGTTCCATGAGGCTTAGTTGTAGAGATTCGACTGTAGATGTGTCACCTAGTACTGGGCATCTCCCATACATAGGTTCTCTGTGCCTAACCAGATGTACAACTCTGCAGTAGCCTTCATGTGTTGCAAAAAGAATCTTCTTTGATGAGTGCTGTACGGCATGTTTGTCACTCTAAAGGAAGTCTCTTCTATACGGCACTGCGTTCCCTGCCAAACAGCTCCTAGGTATACATTTCCATTAATGTTCAGGCATTCTATGTGCATTTCTCATAGGGTTTCTAGAGCATCACTTTCCCCCTAGGTTTCCTAGCCCCCTGAGATTCACTCATCTCCACTTTTTTCACCCGTCAGGCTTCCTTCCTCCCTCCCTAGTAACAGTGCCTCATTATCCCCATCCTCCTCCCAATATCTGCAGACATCCACCTTCTTTCCTCTCCTGACTTCTCTCCCTCCCCCACACAATGGTCCCTTGCATTTCCTCCCTCCTCTCCTCCCTTCCAATTACTCCCACTTTTTCCACCTCCCGCAGGTATTTTCTGATCCCTACTATCCCCATTTCAGGTTGTTTCTTTTCCTTTACCTCCGTGAATCATTTCTCTTTTCCTGGCTCCTGGTGTTACATCAGAATTTATATACTCACACATAAGGGATTGATGCTACAATCCACAAAAGAGGGAGAACGAATGTTGCTTGTCTTCTGCATTTGTGTTACTTCACTTGGTATAATAATCTCTAGTTCTATCCATTTCGAACTGCAAACTTCCTCTTTCATCTTTCTTACTGTTGAAATTATACATATATTAAAAGAGAAAATCAATCAGTGGTCCACCCCACCTTTAAAGCACAATAACCACAACAATGACTAGGATAGCAATCTATACTTGTACAATAGTGGCACTTTTACTAGGGGATAATCAACAGCTACCTAATTGGACTTAAAGCCCACTCAATAGTGAGGACTCATGTGTAGCACTGTAAACATAGCCAAATACACATGACTAGGGAGATTATAGATCTTAGAGGAAACCCTAAGTCTGTCACATCCTTAGACAAATGTAATTTCTTACTATAAGCTAAATATGGATTCTTATATTTGCGGACAAGTATTCCAGTCACCCCTCATCAAAGAAGCTTCTTTTGCAACAGACAGAGAATATTTCAGAGTTCCACAACTGGTCACACACAGAGAATAAGTGCCTGTGAGATACCCAGTCCTGTGGCATATCTACAATGGAACCTCTACACCTAAGGCACATGGAATATAGTGGGACAAGGGATAAGAGAATACTAATGTATCTCTGAATTCTCATCAGTGAAGCTTCCTCATGCAAAAGGGGGTGATGCATACAGAAGGCCAAAGTATACAGAATAAGAGTCTGCAGTGTGGGTTCCTGGACAGAACTCCTATATTAAGCTTCATCTACCCAAGGCTCAGGGACCATTTCAGAAGACAGGGCAGAAAATAGAAAGAGCCAGGGGAGGATGTGCATGACTATAAGGAAACAGTCTTACAGGCTCCTGGGACCTTGCTAATATGAACTTTCAGCAACGGTGTCAGCATGTACAAGACCCACACAAACTCAATCAGACAAAAACCTAGCATAGAACTTTGGAAATGAATGGACAGCAGGCCCCAATCTTAGCCAAAGAACTATAGGCAGCTGAGTACTGCCAGGTGAGGGAGAGCTGATCTTCTTCAAGGGAGAGACTCTAGATAGGCTAGAACTTGCACTGAGAGACATCTGGGCACAGTAATTTTACTTGATATGCCTTAACATATATGACAGAATTCATGAAATCCAGTGAAGGGGGGACAATAGGAGTGGGTAGATAGGGGAGGGGTTATAAAAATGATTAAGATATTTTGTATGAAATGCACAAAAAATCAATTAAAATATTTAAGAATTCTGGAGTACTTTATACCAAGTGGATTAAGACAGACACCAAACATTCAGATCACACAATGGAATATAGAAAGTTTGAACTCATAGAAATAGAAAGTAGGAGGATGAGTATCAGAGTCTAGAGGGATCAAGAGGAATACTGAGATTTGATTCAAAATACACAAAGCTTTACTTAGACAAGTGCAATGAGTTTTTGAGATCTTCTGCATAGAACAGTGACAACAGTCAATCATAATGCCTTATATATTTCAAAATAACTATGAGTAAGCATCAAAGGCTTCTCCACAAAAATAAATGCTATACAGAGCCTTAATTTGATTTATTCATTCATTTGTGTATACATATAGAAAAATAACACATTGTGCCACATATATATGGTTAAAACTTATTAATTTAAAATATTAATAACAAAGATACATGGTAACATTATTTTGTAATGAGATTGGAATTTCAAGCACCAGGAAAGAAAACATCTTGGTAGGGTCATCACAGTAATAAGCATCTAGTTTATGGTTCCCTGTTAGTACGAGTGTGTTTGTGTGTGTGTGTGTGTGTCTGTGTGTGTGTGTGTGTGTGTGTGTATGTATGTGTGTGTGTGCGTGTGTGTGTGTATGTGTGTGTGTGCATTCAAAATAGAAAACTTATTGCTGATGATGACTGCTATTTCTATGAAGAATGGTAGAATGGAATGTGATATCCATTATCATCAGCCTTCCTGTGTCTCCTCACATGAAAATCTGTCTATCCCTTTTCATCACAAATGAACCACAAATCCCAAGGCAATTATTTCATGGAATTACAAGTTAGTGGACTCATACTTCTGAACAGAACTGTTCTGGCCTCATTTGCTCTCTTTAATAGTCAGAATGAAGGAAAATCACATACATTTCCGATTCTATGAGAAAACAACTAAGTCCTTGAGGCTGTTTAGCAGCTCACTGCAATGAGTCAGACCTCTCTAAGGTAAACTTGAGGTGTCCAGAAAAGAACAGGAGGCCTGATTAACAAGGCTCAGCCTTGGACTCTCCTCCCTACCTCCAATGGGGATCTTCAAAGGAAAACTCGAAGAGCTTTGATCAGCTCAGCTCAGAATTTTAGGAAATGCTTAATTTTAAACACCTGCAAAACAGGCCAAATTACCACAAGGGAATATTTCTATAATTAGAGAAAGATATTGGTACAATGATGGCTTTCATCAAGCTAACTTGAAGAAATGTGATGGGGGAGGTATCTTGGGGAGAAAAAAACATAAAGATTCAATAGATCTTTCCTGAAGAGATTTACTAATAATTTAACATCTCATTGATATGGACTGAGTTGTATCCCCTGCCCCAAATTTATAGTGACAGCCTAACTCAATAAGCCTGTGTTTGGAGATAGAAAATAATGAAAGTGAGATGGAACAGTAAAGGCGGCCCCTTATCTAACTTGTCTGGAGTACCTATCTGAAAAGTAAGAGACGTAAGACCCTGTCTCCTCTTTCATCTCCCCCAACCCTTCTCCCCATACAAACATTGAGAACATAGCCACATGCAAGTGGACCAGAGATGCCTAATCAAAAGCCAACCCTGCCATCATCCTGATCATCCTTCTAGTCATCAGAACTGTTGGTAAATGAATTTCTGTTGTTTAAGCCTCTCAGCCTATATTATTTGCTTACTGCACCCCCAGTACACTGTTACACACAAATGCACATAACATTGAAGAGTTTAATCCAACTAATGATAAAATACTATTGAAAGCTTGTTTTAACCCGGGAAGTTTAAAACATGAGTTCTATAATGAATGGGCCTTTGTTGATTAAAGTTTTACAAAGCAACTAATAAATTAAACAAAACTAAGTTGTGGTATTCTAAAACTATAACTTATATGCAAACAGAATATTCAGGGATTGCAGACAGGCTTTGTCCCAAATGTCCTTTTCCATGTGTGAGGACAGTAGTGCTGTGTTAAGATATATTGTTCAGAGCAACTGGCTCGCTACAAAGAAAACTTTCTAGTCTTCTATGGATGTAGAAGACTCAAGATGGAATTCACTGGAAAAGGATGCATCGGTGAGAGCTAGAACTTCTGAGAATGGGTTTCTGAAAGAGGGGTGGATCTCAGGCTTGGACTGACATGCATGCTAAACAGCACAACAGTGTATGAATGAAGATGATCCAAAGCAGACAAATGATTGAAGACAAGTTGACTCAGTGGGTAGAAAGCCAACTTTACAGTCTATGATGTCCATCCCCCTTATCAGCACAAGCACTCTTAAACAACCATATTTCATGACTTGAGGCAGGAGAGGACAGAATTATACCTCCCCTCAATCATTAAGAAGTCATACGTCATGTGGTTGGGAGCTTGTTCATATGAACTCACAGCAATGGAGACAGCATGCAGGAGACCCCACAAACTCAAACCAGACAAAAACCCAGCAAAGAAGTGGGAAAATAGGTAAGAAGCCCCAACCTTAGCTGAAGAACTACAAGAAACTGATCACTGCTGGGTGAAGGTCTTCTTTAAGGAAGTGATGCTAGACAGGTTGACTAGGCTCCAGTGGGTGGACTCACACCAAGGGACAACAGGGACACAAACTTGACTCAATAGGCCTTAACATACATGACAGAATACATGAAATCTGGCAGGGGGCTGGGGAGTACAGACAGGAGAGGGTTTTAAATATGATCAAAATGTATTGTATGAAATGCACAAAAACTCAATTAAAATTAAAAAAATAAAAAAGGGAAAAAATCTGGGGAAAAAATCAACATTGTAAATACCTGAAATACAAGTTGCCTGGAGAAACAGTCTTCACATTTTAAACAATACTATTAACTCCCTCAAAGAAATTTGAAAAAACCATACAAAGTTTTAAAATTTTTAAAAGTTGATATGTACTACTTTTGTTGAATGTAAATATGTGTTATAACTCATTAATTCTAGCAGAATTTAAATATGCACCACCGAATAAATTTTAAAATATTTGTAAAAAAAAAAAAAAAAAAAAGGAGGGTTTGAGAGTTCACTCAGCAGTTAAGAGCACTGGCTGCTCTTGCAGGGGACCAGGGTTCAGATCCCAGCATCTACAAGGTGGCTAACAAATGGCTGTAACTTCAATTTCTGAGGATCTGACGCCCTCTTCTAGCCTCTGTAGGCACTGTACACGGTGTATTTACATACTTGCAGGCAAATATTCATACACATAAAATAATAAATAAATCAATAAATAGATTTTAAGTCTAAAAGCACTTTCAGTAGTGCCACCTGGAGAACTAATGCTTTAACACAAGAGCTATGGGAGATATTCAGCATCCAAACCGTATAGCGACCTATATTCTTATTACAAGAAATTTACATAATTAGCTATTCATGATGATATATATTCCTTGAAGTATATGTCAAAGATGATAAACTCTGAAAAGTTCCACACAATACTATTACCAGTTAATTATGATTCTGTTTAAAATTAAGCACAATGATGAAGTCTTCCTTATGTAATTTCTACGGAAAATTTGAAATTTAAGTTCTTATAGTTTGACTCAAAGCATCAAAACTAAATTGTTAATTATTCATCCAATGAGAATGATAACCTTAAGAGAGACCATAATATTTGGCCACCTGATTTGAAAACATCAAATTTTTTTTTATAGCTAACTATACTGCTGCTCAAGGGATAAAACAAAATAAAATCAGCCGGGCATGGTGGCACACACCTTTAACCCCAGCACTCAGGATGCAGAGGCAGGAAGATCTCAGTGAGTTTGAGGCCAGCCTGGTTTACATAGTGAGTTCCACAAAAAATAAAATAAAATAAAAAAATAAAAAACAAAATCAACATATTAAAAAAGTCTACTTCTGAATAACAAGATTTTTGTAGGTTTCTGCATTTACTGTCATGTTACACACAGAGATGTTTATTCATGAGTTTAATAGATTTCTATTAAATTGGTCTAATACATTTTAATGTTGCTTTTTCTACTGCCATTAGACAATTTTTATAGTCGTGTCTAGACTTTTGCTGTTGCTGTCAGATTGGTAGGTCATAGTTTTCTCTCCACAGTTCTCCCAGAACAGACTAGTAATTCCACTGTGTTTTACCATGCGAACACAAATTCAAGTTGCAAAACTAGATACAACATTTAACTTAGTAGTACCCTCACTATATAAAGTAAATGTTGGGCTCAAGATGGCTCGGCAGGGAAGAGGATTTGCCAACAAGCCCAGCAATCCAAGTTCCTTCCCGAAACCTAGATGGCAGAAGGACAGAACCTACTCCCAAGAGTTGTCCTCTGACCTCCACACATGTGCAGAGACACATCCACACATAATACACACGCAAACACACAAAAACAATTAATTTGAAAAAAATAAAGCAAATGTTTCTAATCATATTTTGCTCCTCATTTGACATACCTAGAAACCTATCATAAAGCTTCCATATCACCCCTTTGTGCGCTTAGGTACAACACTAATACCCACCTCAGTAGACACACATCTGTACATGCAACATGGAACCATCACATTCATCCTGAGAACTCCTCGGAACATTGAGTATTATCATTCATTGAATTCCATCCTAACACTGCATTTTAGCAGCTTTGCTGTAAGTACTGTGACATGAAATATCTCTTCAATTAAGAGTTTCTACAGTGCAGACTAAGTAGTTTAATAAAACATTCCCTTGAGTTGATCGAGTTCTGCTGTCAAAACCATCTCTGATTGCTGTATGCTTCATTTTATTCCATGGAAAAACATTTTATGAACATTATGGACATGCAGCTGAATGAGATCCATGGGGCACTGATCTAGTTACTGGAAAGGAACTACAAACACAAAACTAATCGTAATAGAGCACCAAGTGGTCAAGTGTAATTTTTAAACTCTAAATTGCTTTTGGAAATGATAAGCCACATAGTTTTAAATCCTTTCAATGAGATGGTATAAGCTGTGGAAATAAAAGATGGTTTATTTAATTCCAATAATTAGGGAGTTAGAGTCATAGTGACATTTCAGGTTCATGATACGCTGCATTTATGAAAGCAATCCCATAAAATTACATAAACTAGTGACGTTGTAGCATCCAGTTTTTAAGTATACTCTGTGATGTTTGTGCACTGACAAAATTGCCTAGCAATACATTTCCAGAACATATGTCCATAGATAGGTACCACAGGAGTGTATCTTTGAATTTGCCACAGTAGTAAATTACACACTTTTAAAAAGCAACCGATGGGTTTTCTTCTCTTAGGACTAAGTCTGAAAAATAAAATGAATGATGACTTGAACAAATGTAATTCTGTCGATGTCTCCCTCATCTCATAGAATGAGGGATGGAAAGCCAGACAGCCCAGGACCAGTTAATACCAAGTTCTTTGTAAAGGTCTGAAGCTTTGCTACCATGGATCTACAGACTCTGTTATCATACTTGTCACCCACGTGCAGAGGGTGACCTCTTGGTCTCACATCTGGAGTCCTGGTCCTGAAGGGTGAAGATAATGCCAGCTAGGTGAATGTCCCTCCTAAAATCCTCATCCGAAAGACCTCCTCAATCTCATTACCCACAACTCACATGACATCTCTGGAGCAACAGCAAAGCAGGGAGAGTGGGATTACTGCTGCTGGCTGACCACGGCCTACACAAATGGAAATTCTATCAGCTATAAAGAATGGGGAGAAGCATTGGGCCCCAGACAGTGACATACACAGGTGGAAACACACCATCTCTCTCCGAACATGAATTTGTAGAACAAATTTCCTTAGAGATCACATATTCCAACATGACTTAACTCAGAAGTTTCCAGTGAATTAAAATGTGTGTGTGTGTGTGTGTGTGTGTGTGTATGTCTGTGTGTCTGTGTGTCTGTGTGTCTGTGATATGCTGTGTGAGTGCTGGTGTACTCGTACTATAGTGCATGTGCAAAACTCAGAGAAAAATTTCAGGTGTCAGCTCTCTCCTTCCACTATGAGATTCGGGGATCAAACTCAAGTTGTTAGGCTTACAAGGCAAGAGCTATTACCTGCTGAGCCATCTCACCTACCCTCCAAAGTATTAAATCGTTTAGTGTCTAGTTAAGCAAATCAACAAAAAACCATTTTAATGAAGTTTTGAAAACTTGAAAATTATGGGAAGAAGGGAACAGAGAGGGAGAAACACTTCTTGACTGTGCTTACTTTTGCAATCTTTTTGCTTATACACAGGATCTCTTCCTAATCCGTGCCTTAAGCCTCCCCAAATACACCCTCTTCTAGTTTTCTACTACCTACAGCTTAAACAGAGAGCCTAACACCTGCTAGACAAGTGTTCTGCCACTGAGCTATATCTCCAGTCCATTTTGTATTTATTCAGACATAGGATCTCACTAAGTTGCCCAAGATGGCCTTGAACTCACTCTGTAGCCCAGGTAAACCCTGATTTTGTTATCCTCCTGCATCAGCCCTCTGAGTATCTGGGAATATTGGCTCATGACACCAAGCACAGCTCTACCATCACTTCCTTTAACCTGTCTTTCCTGTGGCGAGCCTGCCTTCACCCGACACCCTAACCCTCACTTCACTCTCATTCTCAGTACACTGTAACATGGCATCTGCCCTCAGCGTTCACTGCAGGCTTTGGATGAAGTCATCTCCTACCTGCCAATCTTCCATTGCCTGGCTGTGATATTTAAGGACAGTGACCATCCTCTGTTGCAGCTCTCCTTTGTGAGCTCCATCACACTGTTCTCCTGGAAGACAGTATACTACAGCCATCGCGCACATGACCTCAAAATTAAGACTGTCTCCATTCCAAGTTAGGTAGTCACCACTCTGGGGCCAGGGATTGGTTCCAGTATCTGTACCAGAATCTGTGGATGCTTCTGTTCTTATATAAAATGACCCCGTGTTTGTATAGAACATAATTTCAGATCAGCCCTAGATTACTTATGCTATCTATTATAATGCTAAGGTGACATAAGTAATTATTTCACTAAATTGTTTAGGAACCAATGACAAGAGACAAGTCTGTACATGTTCAGTACGATGCAATTTTTTTCAGGTAGTGTTTTATTTTCTTTATTATTTTTATTTTATGTGTATGAGTGTATTGCCTGTATTGCATGTATGTAAGTGCACCTGTGTCATGAAACACCTACAGAGACCAGAAGAGGGCTCAGATTCCTGGAACTGGAGTTACAAATGCTTGTTAGTCGCCATGTGGGTGCTGGGAACTGAACCTGGGTCCTCTGCAAGAGCAATCAATGCTCTTAACCTCTGAGTCATCTCTCCAGTCCCAGTCTCATTTTTCAGATAGTTTTGACTCAGAGTTGGTTGGAAGAATCCACGGATGTGAGATCTATAGATAGAAAAGGCTGCCTGTGTTGTTTATTGTTCGCACACAGTAATGAGAAAATCATTTAAGCAACCTGTGTTTGTGTTTTCTCACTTGTAAAAATAAAAGGACAAGTGGTTGTTTCTACCTCATAGGATTGCTAAGGGGGAATCAATTAGATAATCCATTCAAAGGATTTAGCACAGGAACTAACACAGTTAGTGTTCAATAACTCAGTAACAGCTCATAACCGTGATTCTTCTCACATTCCAGCCCTTCTAGGCTGTGTACAAATCTGTACGCTGACCTGTAAGGCAGGTACACTACTCAAACAGGCTCAAATGATTTTGATGACAGCTGTTTGCAGATCTTCCAAGATAATATCACAATATTAGAACCTCCATATGGTCTCATATGATTTTTACAATAATTCATCTAATTACAGATTATGACAATTCCTTGCCCACTGTGGAAATTTCTGAAAACCGAAACTAACTAACGCTATAAGATCTTTTCATTGTTTTCAAGGTAAAGAACTTTCTTATTTTCTGAATAGAATTTATAAGAATTTAATTTTTTTAAAAAAACTGTGCATAAAGGGTTGATTTTTACTGATTTCTTCATGTTGGCTTATTCCTATTTGGGGGGTGGCATCATATTCAGGATACTGATTCCCTCAAACAAATTACTGACTCTCCAAATTTTGTCTTACCAGAAAAATTTGACAAACATGTTTTCTAATGAAAAGATGAGCAGGGAAGGGCACGGACCAGGGAGAGACCTGCTCTCACCTATGTTCAACTGCTGTGTTAATCGGGAAATTGTAGAATCAACTTGCTCAACTTGTAGAAATATACTTAACTAAACCATTAACCAGTCAGTTCCACTTTTGAATTTGTGGACAAAGGAATTGCAGGAGTCCTCTAAAATGCTTTGCAGAGCCTAAGATACATGGCTTCTTACAGCATAAAGTAAATATTCCACTCCTTATACATATAGGGATTGGTATTTGATCAGGAAGAAATTCAAAAGCAATTTTTAAAAACATCAAAAACACATAATGATGGTGAACTAGGAGAGGCTTTTCACTTTATGTGGCTTCTAATTTCCTTTATATGTATGTCACTGCAAAGTTGTGAGCCACCCTCCTCAGAAACATGTTTCAAAGACTTACATACAGGGCTGGCGAGATGGCTCAGCAGTTAAGAACACTGGTTGTTCTTACAGAAGATCCAGCACCAACATGGCAGCTAACAACTGTCCGTAACTCCAGCCCCAGGGGATCCAACAGCCTCTTCTGACCTCTGCGGGCATTGCATGATATGGGTGCACTTACCTACATACAGGTAATACATGCATACACGTAAAATAAAAATAATAATTTTAAAAAATTAAAAAGACTTACATACACAACACCACAAATTATCCTGAATGGATATGGTTCCTTACTCACCTTCAATCCCTTGAAATTGGGAGGCGGACTCAGGAAGATCAGGCATTTCAGTCCACTCTCCACTACATAGTGGGTCTGAGGCCAGCCTGAGCTACATGAGACCTTGTCTGGAAAAACCAAAATGGGGGAGAAATGCTTCACTAGACATTAAGAAGTAAAATTTTAAATCTTTTTGAAATATTTTTTTGGTTTTTATTTTATGTGTACAAGTGTTATGCCTGCATGTCTGTAAGTGCACTTGTGTAGTGCATTGCCTACGGAGGACAGAAGAGGACATCAGATCCCCTGGAACTGGAGTTAGGGACAACTGTTAGCCGACATGTGGTTTCTGGGATTCAAACTCAGGTCCTCTCCAAGAACAGCCAGTGCGCTTAACTGCTGAGCCATCTCTCCAATCCTTATTATTTTTATTTAATATGTATGAGTATGTATTGCCTGCATGTATGGAAGTGCAGCTGTGTCATGCAATTCCCACAGAGGTCAGAAGAGGGCATCAGATTCCCTGGAACTGGAGTTACTGATGGTTGTTAACTGCCGGGTGAGTGCTGGGTATTGAACCTGGGTTCTCTGTAAGAGCAGCCAGTGCTCTTAACTGCTGAGCCATCTCTCCAGCCCCCAAGATGCTTTTCTCATATAATTCATCTTGTAGAATTAATTCTCTGGGAAATTCTGACAGTAAACTGATATGGAAAGATTATTAAGTATTTCTCAAACATGTCATAAACATGAAAGACTTCAGTGTAACAATAGCATGATCTGATCTAATGAACACAGCAGGTATCACAGTCGCAATTATCTACATGAGGGCTCAGGGGATGGCTTAGTGGGTGAAGCACTCTCTATGAAAGTATGAATTCAGATCCCCACAGCCCACATAAGGCTGAGAAGGTAGCACGTACCTGTAATCCCAGTGCTCCTTCTCAGAGATGGAAGGCAGAGATCAAAGAATGTTAGGCCAGCCAGCCTGGCATGCACAGCAGCAAACAAGAGACCTTGTGTTAAACAAGGTGACAGGAAAGGACCAGCACCCAAATTGTCCTGTGACCCCTCTATGTATTCCCTGATACACCTGTGCCTGTACATACACACACACACACACACACCATGCACACACATGCACACACACAGGTATGTATTTTGATCCTATTCAGATCCCTCCCCCATTTCCACCCCTACCCTACTGTCCCACCAATTTCATGTCCTCCAAGACTATTTTTCTTTCTTTAAACTTTGTGTTCCCCAAATGCTCTTGGGTGTGAATCCATCTTCTGGAGTCTAGCCAACCTACCAGGAATAACACCCTTAAAGAAAACTGACTCTCCCTCTCCCAGCAGCTATCTATTACCAATAGATCCTTGCACAAGTCTTTTGGTGACCAAATAACATGGTTTCCTTGTATTCATCCACCACCTCTGGCTCTTACAGTCTTCCCATCCCCCTCTGGTGATGCATGCATGCCAGTAGGATAAGCTGAAGAGGTGGAGGCAGGAGGATCATGAGTTACAGGCTAGCCAAGGCTATACCTCAAAGAGGCTTTTTTAAACATGTCTACATGGGCTTATTGTTTCATGAACTCTTTTTAAATTAATGAGAATTTATTTTCATAATTTCTTGGGATGAAATGTGTATGTGGAAGTAAAGAGAAAGAGAAGGTTGAGAGAGAATGAGGTACTCATTTAAAATGGAGATTAATTCTTTACTATTAGGTTGCACACAAACTGCTAGAGGACCAGGGATATGCTGCCACCTAGTGGAATTAGAAGGCAGACCAAATTTTACTTGAAAAGATTGTGAGAGTTTCATAGCATCTTAAATAATAGAAGTAAATAATTCTCAAATGCGTTACACGTCAAGAAATCCAGTTGGACACTTAGCAGCAGTGTTAGTTTCTCCAAGTCTGCAGTTCCATAGTAAATGGCTAATGGAGTCCTGTGTCTATTTAGTAACAAAACAAGGACTAGAGCCCAAGACTCCCAGTCTCCTGTTCACCCACATGGTCATAGTTCTGCTGAGGAGCTGTCATAGTTCTGCTATTGTTCAAGCTCTTGCTTTCACAGAGGGTTTGACTGAGACTCAGAGGTGATCAAGACTGCTCAAGCATGTCCACAGTGCCTTAGGTACACTGGCACATGATCTCAATGAAAAAGGAGCTGGAGAGTTTGGGATCCTGGAAAGTGACTGGCTCACGTTCATTCATTCACCCAGTATTAATGAACATCTACTAAACACCAGGCATTTTGGGGGGCTTTAGGACCTGATGGGATAACACCACATATGATCCTTGGCAGAGAAGATCAAAGGGTTAGCCTTCTTCCATATAAAAGTTAACTGAAGACAGCTAGGGCCTTCCCCTCATCATCATCTTGATGCTGGACCATTAGACAGAGCAGTCATTTAGACTGGCAATAGTAAGTTCTTGGCAGAAATAAAGAATGAGAAAATGCAAGAGGGAGTGGCAGTGCTTCCTCTCACCTTCCATTGGCCAGAGTAAGCCAGGTAACAAACAAATACTTCAACTGAGTGGAGAAGTCTTTCCTGGAGAGAGGACAGGGATATTGGTAAGCACTAATGGTCTTACACACCCCAACTTGGTAAGACTGACTGATGAAAGGAGGTTCTGGAAACACAGAGGAAAGAGATCTAGTCCCTTAGCATTTGTGATGGAATGAAAGCAACTTCATTTAAATATTTTTAAGGACTATTACAACAGGCTAGAGGACTTAGAATGTTTAAGCTGCAGATCGTGACATGCTAATGAGTATATATTAGACAAGTAGACAGAGAGGCCTTTATAGTGCTGTGAACATGAAGCCTGACTGAGACCCACATGTGGACAAAGAACTTTATCACTACAAACCCATTGGAATCTCTGGTGTCCACATCATACACATACACAAAATTTTAACTAGTTTGGTGGGAGTACCAGGGTTTGTGTATACAAGGGATATCTAGAATCAATATATTAGTTAACTAATTTGTAGACTTTCAAACCTATAAACAGTTGAGTGAGGTCAACAGAGCCAGGAAATGCATGAGTCATACACAAAACAGGATATGTGAGCTCCATACATGGCCAGCTAGTCTCATAGCTCAATAATATTTTCTCCAACTGGAGGGAGGCATGGTGTTCCTCCTCTCCGTTAATGTTGGAAGGTTAAACTCAGACCAGGAAGTATTATGAAAGCCTTCAGATAGAAGCTCATCAACACTGATCTAGGTAGCAAATAGAGATGAGAAAAGTCATTCCTAGAATGCCACTAATGGGCTACAGCGGCCATACACAGAGATTAAGACATTATGCCATGTACCCTTAGTCCAAAGAAATGATACATGCATTGGTGAATAGGAAGATTTTTAATAAGCTCCCTAACTTTATATTGCACAATTATGCTTTAGAAATACATATAACAAGTATGTTATTTACAACTGCTAGCTGCTACAGTTTAAATGTTTGTGTGCCTCCAAAACTCACACTGAAACTTAATCTCCAATGTAATAGTATTAAGATGTGGGACCTTTGGAGGAAGTAATTAAATCATGAGGGCAAAACCCTCATGGAAGGGATCAGAGCCCTTATAAAAGGGGTTAGGGGAGGAAACTCATCCCTTTTTCCCTCCCACCATCTGAAGACACAACATTCATCTCTTGTTCTATTGCAGGATGCATGAAGAAGGTATCACCTTCGAAGTAGCAAGCAAGCCCTTACTAGCCACCCAACCCTCTACAAGCTTGATCTGGGGCTTCCTAGATTCTAGAACTGTGAGAAACAAAATTCCATTATTTATAAATTACTTAATCTAAGGTATTTTGTTAGAGTAAGTCAAACACAATGATATTACCTCTGACTGATTTTCATAGATATTATAGCAAGACCAGTGGGCTAGAAGTAGCAGAGGTCTTTGAAGAATTCAGACTGCCAGACTTTAGACAGAAATCTAAGGCAGAGATATAGCACTAAGAAAGAGTTCTAGGATGCTGATGAAAAAATGAAAATCTAAATAACCTGATTTTAGGAAATGGCAGGAAAACAGGCAAAATATGTATCTGCCAAACTGTAAGAAACTATAAAGTTCAAACTAAATTTAAGTTTTTATTTTAAAGGAAATAAAAAGCCATCAAACAATGTCAACTACACACGTGACACTATCCCATCAAACTTTAGTAAGATAATTCTTACAAAATGTGGGAAAGGGATTGGATAGAAATGGAACATAAAAGAGTCAGAGCATGTGGAGGGCTACTGAAATGGTAAGGAACAATCTAAAAATCTACAGCAGAAACAGTCTGGTGACCATTTAAAAGTCGGGGGTATATTTCAACTAAAACCCTCTAATATATTCTTCCACACCAGTTCTGTAACAAAAGTAACCAGGACAATTATAAAATTATAAAATTCTCTGGTTAATACCAGAACTAGTAAGATTCTCTAAGAATATGGGCAAAGAAGTCCTTATCATACCCAAGCATCCCATAATGTAGGCAGCACAGTCTAAATAGGTTTTCTGATTCCACAGGCTTATCAAGCAGCAAGACCTTTAAATCCCAAACACAAAAGAGGAGGTTTTGCACAGGTTGAGAGTGTAGTCAGGTTCAGACATACCGATTTTAGGGTGTTTACGGGACTGCCATGTGTAAAAATCTTGTTGAAGTGGAATGTGTTGGACTGGAGCCCAGAAAAGCACTCTGAACTAGAAACACATTGTCATAAGATTGGAGGGTAGCTTTCAGAGACATAAATTAGCATGCAGTAAGAGGTGATTACAGGGGTTGGAGAGATGGTTCGGCAGTTAAGAGCACTGTCTGCTCTTGCAAAGGACTGGGGCTCAATTCCCAGTATCCATACAGTGGCTAACAACCATCAGTAACTCCGGTTCCAGGGGATCTGACACCCTCTTCTGACCTCTGAGCGCATTGTGCAACATGTGTGCACTTACACATATGCAGGCAATACACTCATACACATAAAATAAAAATAAAAATAAGAGATAGTTTGAGGAAAAATGTGCAAAGAGCACTTAATCTTCTGGGCAGTGTTCAGAAGCATAAAATTTGGGGTTGTCAAAGGAAGGGTGGATGTACCCCATACATAATTCAATTCAATTAGTATTAAATCATCCTGTCTTACTTATTTACAACAAAGTATAGAACTCCACCAAACCAATGCATGAATTTCAAAGTCAAAGCTCCAATGTTTTGCCCAAGTTAGGTGTATCAGCTGCTGATCCTATAGGTTCCCACAGGTCATCAAAGTCTATCTTTATCAAGGGCGCCTGAGATTGACTTTTTTAAAACACAGGCTCCTGCAACAGAACAATGAAAATCAAATAATTGCATTAAAAATGGGCAAAGGATTTGCATAGACTTTGCTCAGAGGTGACACCTCCATATAACATTTAAATTGGCATATGGTCAATATGCACATACACACGGAGAGTGCTGACAAGCATGTGGAAAACTGAAATTCTCATACTCTGTTGGAGGAATAGAAAATGGCGCAGTTATTTGAAAAGCAACCTGGAAGATTCTTAAGAAGTTAAACATAGTTATATGATTCAGCAATTCTGCTTCTGAGTAGCAGAAACTTATTTCTACACCAAAATGTGTACAGAAACTTTTACAGTCCCATTATTTCAACCCCTCTAAGGCTCAGGGACATTGTAGAAGAGGGGGTGGAAAGAGTGTAAGAACTGGAAAATAGGGAGAAAGACTGAAATGCCATCTTCTGGGTATTACATAGTCATTGCAATCACAAATTCTGAAAAACTGTGGGTGTCTGCACAAGAATGGATGCATCAACAGCCAGACATGGGTAGAGGCATGGCTTAGAAGGCCCAATCCCTCACTGCTAAAGTATTTCCTACTGAAAGATTCAGGAAAAGGGGCAGATATTGCCTTCAGGTAACCCCATCAGACTCCAAGGGATAGTCGCAATCCAAGAGTCATACAGATGGCCTTGGCTAGACTAAATGGGTCTCACAAAACCAAACCAAAAGTCAAGAATCTGGGAAAGAGATTGGGTAGAGAGAAGTTGGAGTTGACAGGTAAAGGGAGCTAAGAAACTGTGGGGAAAAGAGTACCTTGATGCATTATATACGTGAATGAAATTGTCAAAGTGAGAATGATCCTATGTCCATGAACTAATGCATAAGAAAAATATGATACATCCACCCAATGGAATACTGCTTGTAATAAAAGTGAATAGAAGGACTGAAATGTGCTGCAACATACCAATCATAAAAATACCATAAGTGAAAAAGTCAGTTATAGAGGGACTGTATATTATACAACTTCAGCTCTACAAAATATTCATAACAGATAAATCTACAGAGGTGGAAAGTATGTTAGTGTTGCCAGAGAATGGACAATGGACGAATAAGGATTAATTAGTAACAGCAATACTTTCTCAATAACTAAAATCAAAATAAGGGAGCAGTAGAAAAATTTTTTTACACCCACTTCCCAGATAGCACACTCCCATAGCCTCCCTCTCCCCACAAGGGCCCTTATACTCTGATGCCCCTGCTACTGTGGGAGCAGTAGAAATTTTTATGGAAAAGTCTAGGCTCTGGGAGCCCTAATGGGCTAGGCTAAGCTACCTGTTCCCAATATGCCAACTGAAGAGATGACTGAGAGTAAAAAACAGAAAGATAAAATTTATTCAAGGTGGACACACTGATTACTGACATGAGCTTTAGGTTTGAGCAGAGAAAGAATTGAGGGTGGGTCAAGAGGTTTGCATAAGGAAACCTCCTACTCATGGTATGGTCTGGTTGGTCATTGTTCCAGAGCTTGTTCTGCTGTGTGGTCTGAAGAAGTCCTTATGTGTCAACACTTGAAGGGTTCCATTCAGTTCCTATAAGATGATCACTTCTGCTCCAGGGTACAGCCTTGCCCTCATGGAAATTACCCTCCTTTGTGGGTAAAGGGGTCAGTCCAGGAAGTTTTGTTCTTCCTGGAATCCAAGGTGACTACAAGTTTAGGATAATGACTTACCAGTGTGCCTCTGGCTTGGATGGGGATGAGATATTAGACAGACACTCTTTGAGTGATTAACATGTGGAGTTGCAGAGGTAAGCAGGTGGCCCAAAGTAAATGGGACAGACACAAAATGAAAACAGAGATGCCAGGCTTTTATCCTGCTTTAGTTATCTGGAGCCAAAGGGTCAATGTTTATTTGTAAAAGCAACTTCCAAGTATCTATTTCAAGAGTCTAAGAAATATTAAAACTTGAGGTTTAGTGAAAATCACAGACTTAATTTACATGACATTTCTTTTCCTTTGTAATGCCAGAATATCTAGTTACCTTTTTGAATGTGGTTTGGATTGTATCTCCCTACATCTTCATTTTCAAATAGACTGACTTGTGAATAGAGTCTAAGTGTCTTTCTCTGAGTAGCAATAAAACGTCTTCATTCACAATCAAAAGACAATCGAAATTAAGTGAAAATTTCAGAACCAGAAAAATTGCAGGGTATGCAAAAAATAAAGTATACTCAGCTTTGGGGTAAAGAACTTTTAAAAGAAATGTTCTTATCCAATCTGCCTGCAATGCAGAGCAAATTTGAGAGATCACCAGAACCAATAAACATAAACTAGCAAACTATGTACTCGTCAAGACTTTTACATACAACATGTTTACTTAATGTTGATAAAGAATATTTATATTCATTAACTCAGTTATTCCTCATAATTATACTGAAGTCCTGTCAAACCAAAGTGCTTTACACAACATTCAGAATACCTTTACCTCAGAATTCAGTGGATGATATTCAGAATATTTCTAAATCTAAGATGATGAAAACTAACAGTGTAACTTCCAAAGGAAGTTTTCCATGTGTGATGAATCTAGGCTGTAGGGTAACTGGTTAGGAATTTGTAAGCTTAATAAGTAGCTGGTTAAACCAGGAATTGCAGAAGCTGATTACTGGTCAAAAGAATGGGATCTAAATCCTTTCTATCTTTGGTCTGTGATGGAGACGTGACATTCTAAACTTCTCAGAAGACAATAAAATTACTACCTAGCAGGAAAACTTCTAGTAAAGAACAAAGACAAACATTCCCTTAAGAGTTCATCCAAATGGCCTTGCCAATCCCTGAACAGGAAAATATGCCCAATGAAACCTGTCTGTTACAGAGATTTTAGAAAACTATCATAAAGCTTGCCTAAACATGCAGGTCAGCACAAAGGTATCTCTGGTCATGGTTCAGTCTCAACCCCTAGGAGTGTTTTTGGAATTGTCCCTTCATCCATGCAGCCTCTCACCCTCTGAAAGTATTTTCCTCCACAATGATCTCTCTGGCCATATCCACTCTCACACTTTAAAGTGCCTCCACTTTACTCTGTAATAAACACTGTCTATTTTCTACACTGTGCTTTGTGTATTGTCTCAGTTCTTTTGACAGAGATCATAAGGACCAAGGAGTCAAGAGAAGTTCTGAGCAAGATTCCCAGTAACACAGACTGTTCAGATCTAAAACTGTGTGGATAAAGACTTTAATACTCAACAAATAGATTTCTACTGATTATAGTCAATGGAGAGGGTTACTGGTGTGTGTTATGATTAAAAAAAAAAACAAATTCAGGGGCTGGAGAGATGGTTCAGCAGTTAAGAACACTGGTTGTTCTTGTAGAAGTCCTGGGTTTGAATCCCAGCACCCACATAGCAGCTAACAACTGTCCGTAACTCCAGTTTCAGGGGATCCGATGGCCTCTTCTGTCCTTGCAGGCATTGCACAACACGGGTGCACTTACCTACATGCAGGCAACACATTCATACACATAAAATAAAAATAATAAATAAAATATTTTTAAAAACTTAAATTCAAATGATAACTTCTTTCAAAGGTCAAATAGTTTATAAAAATCCACAAATATAACATGCTGAAACTTACAAAAACAGATTGAACCAACAGATAGCTCTCTTCTACAGAAACAATGTAGAGCCTTTTTATGACTAAAATAAAAGAAAAATTCATAGTAATCAGTCTCCTCATTCCCTAAGACTTCAATTGGCTAAAATTCATGACAATACTCTGCAAATGGGGGGCTGAGGCTTACTAACATTTAAAAGCACGAAGGTCACAGAACCACAGACAATTCCAAGCTTCCCACTATTCCACACACTGGCTGCACATGGCCCAGGAGTCCAGCAATAGTGCAGAAAACTGAGAATATTTTCCAGAAAATGAAATTCAAATTGATGATGGTGGCAGAATATGGACATCTGAGACAGCTTTGCAGAACACACATCCTGCCACCCACACTTCTACCAAGGTCTGAGCCACGATGCGCACCTGAGCAACATTCCAAGTTGCTAACCCCACCCTGTAATCTCCCAAGACTTCTCTTACCCTATTAAGTTGGCCATTCACTGCCTTTCTCCAAGCACACCCCAAATATTTTTCCCATCCAGTCTCACATCCCAAATATATGCACATGACTAGGAAATATTCCCCATCACATCCATTTTATTTCTCTTAACATCATGAATTATATTATTTTGGGTCAAATACATATGTTATCCAATGTATTTCTTTCTGATATGAGTACCAAGGAACATTTTATAATATTGTAATTGTTCTACCACTTTTTCTGATGGACAGGAAGGAAAGTTCCACTTTTTTCCCCTTCTCAGGTTGTATGCAGGCAAAAATGTGTTCTGTAATTTTTAGTAAAATTAGAACCTCTATTCCGTTTGTGCAGGCCATGAACAAGTTATCCAAAAATAGCAAAGCTGTCCATTCAGTTCTTGTTAACTCTGGCAAATACTGGGAGAGACAGGACAAGAATCCCAGTGATTTGTACTCCTGGGTTAGGAGTGTGCTGGTATTGGTGGTCAGTCTGGCATGGTTTATTTGTTGTAGATCTATGCCTGATCCAAGAGTGAGGAAATAAAACATTTCTGCTTTTATTTGAATGCATTTCTTTTCAAAACTATGTACTATTCTGGATGAAGCAACCCATTAAATCAATACTACAAAGATTATAGACAAACTGGTAAATGACACATCAGAAAAGTCTTATTATCTATTATGGGTTGAACTATGTCCCTAAAATTAAAATGGTGAAATTTACACTTGTAGTACTTCAGAATGTGGCCTTATTTAGAAATAGGGTCCTTTTTAAGACTTACTTTTATTTTGTGTGCATGTGTATACCTGCTTGCCTATATGTGCACCACATGCATGCAGATTGCCTCAGAGGTCAGAAGAGGGTGTTGGATCCCCTGGAACTGGAGTTATAAGCAGTTGTAAGCTGCCCAATGTGAATGCTAGGAACAAAACCTGGGTCCTCTGCAAATCACTGAGTCATCTCTCTAGCCCCAGAAACAGTGTCTTTACATGGGTAATAAAGTTAAAGTTAGAAGTATGGGCCTTATTAGTCATCCAAAAAGAATAATACCATTGTAAGGAGAGATGTGGTCACAGAGATACAAATAGGGACAATGTCACGGTTACCTGTATTAGTTACTTTTCTGTTGCTATGATAAAGCACCATGACTAAGGCAACTTCTAGAAGGAAGAATTTATTTTGGCTGATGGTTCCAGAAGGAGAGTCCATGGTGGGGAAGCATGTTAGGAGGCAGCCAGAGCAGAAAGCTGAGAGCTCACATCTTCATCAGCAAACCAGAAATGGAGAGAAACTGAAAGTGGGACGTCCATAAACCCTCAAAGCCCACCAGCAGGGACATCCTTCCTCTAGCATGGCCACACCTCCTAAAACTCTGTAAACAGCACCACCAACTGGGGACCAAGAGTTCAAATATGTGAGTCTATGGGGAACATTTCTCATTTCAATCACATTCTACTCCCTTGCCCCAGAGGCTCATGGTCGACTCATAGTGTAAAATGCATTTAGTCCAACTTTAAACGTCACAGTCTTTAACAGTCCCAACACTGTTTAAAAACCCAAAGACCAAAGTCATTTTTGAGATTTAAGGCAGTTTATTAACTGTAACCCCCTGTTCTAGTTTGTTCTTTCATTGCTGTGACAAAATACTCTGACCACTACCAACTTGGGGAGGAAAGGGTTTATTCCACTTACATCTCCTGGGTCACAGTTTATTACTGAGGGAGTCCAAGGTAGGAACTCAGGACAGGAACCTGGAAGCAGAAACTGAAGCACAGGCCATGGAGAAATGCTGCTTACTTGCTTGCTCCCCTGGCCCCTGCTCAGCCCGCTTTCTTATGCAACACAGGCCCACCTGCCCATGGGTGGCACCACCCACAGTGGGCTGGGCCCTCCCACATCACTCATCAAGAAGATGCCCCTCAGACATGGCCACAGGCCAGTCCAATAGAGGAAATTCCCCAACTGAGGCTCCCTCAAGCCAGGTGTGTCAAGTTGACACTAAAGCTATTCAGCACCTCCCCCCATAAAGTCAAAAAGGAAAATTACATACTTCCAACATGTGATTGGACAGACTGCACATTCCCATTCTAAAAGAGAGGAGTGGGGGCACAGTAGGGAAATATGGAACCAGACCACCACCAGAACCCAGCATGGCAAACACCAATTCCTAGGGCTCCATATATCATGTCTAGAACTTTAGTTGCAAAAGGCTTAGATGGCTCCACCCTTCCAGGTTTGCAGCCTGCCACATGCACCTCTCTTTGCAACTGATTCCACACCCTGTGTGCAGCTCTCCTCAACAGATGTCTTATGGCTTTGGCATCTCCAACACCTTGGGGTCTCCACTGCAACCCAGACTTCATTTTCACAGGTTCACACAATGGCCTATCAGAGCTTCCTTTCCTCTCAGGCCTTTCTCATAGTGATTCCATCACAGGCATATGTTGCCTGTAATCAGAGGCTCTCTAAAACCATGAAGGAAGACTCCAGGATCGCCTCACTCTTGCATTATTCATGCCCCCAAAGCCAGTACCATGTATAGGACACTGCCAAGTTTGGCTGTCAGCATGGGATGGACCTTTGCCCCTTTGAATCACATTTGCGATAGCTTTTATTTCTAGGAGAAGAAAACCCCTTGAGCTTTCTTCTTTCACAAGCTGGAAGTTTAGTTGGGTGAGGTCTTGCCCTCAGGGCACCTCTCATTGTTCCAGGGTAGAACAAGAAGCCTCTCCTTAGGACTACAAGCATCATCAATTTTAGTCTCTCTTCCAGGACAAGCCTTGGCTGCAACATTAAGTTTCTTAGTGCTCTTTTCCTCTCCAAACTATACATTTTAAATTTTTTCTGCCCAACTTTCCCCTCTTTATAGTAAACCTGCTTATAAACACCACTACTAATAACTACAGATTCAACATTATGCTGTCTTAAAATTTCCTTGGCCAAAGAAATAAGTTCATTACTTTTTAATTTAGCCTCAGGCAAGTTCTTAGACAGAAGGCAACCAGATTCTTTGCCAAAGAATTATATGAATTATATGAACAGCCCTAACCAGCTGCTATTTAAGTCCTTGTTTCCTGATCCTTCTGAAACACATCAAGCTGAGCCTCTACTAGAATGGCCCATTAAACTCTGATTACAGCAATCAACCACTTTTCTAGTGCAAACTTCAAAAATTCTTCAAAAAACAACATGGCCAAGTTCTTCATAGCAATAATCCACTCTCTGGTACCAACTTCTCTATTAGTTACTTTTCTTTTGCTGTGACAAAACACCATGACCAAGACAACTTAAAGAAACAAGAGTTTATTTTACCTTATGGTTCCAGAAGGAGAGTCTCAAATGGTGGAGAATGCATGGTGGGAAGTGGCCAGAGCAGAAAGCTGAGAACTCACATCTCCAACAGCAAATAAGAAGCAGAGAGAAAGAGAAACTAGAACTAGGACAAGGCTATGAATTCTCAAAGCCTCCCCCCAGTGACATACTTCCTTCAGCAAGACTGCACCTCTTAAACCTCCATAAACAGTGCCACCAACTGGAGACCAAGTGTTCAAATATGTGAGCGTATGGAGGACATTCTCATTCAAACCCCCACATCACCTATAAACCAAATGGAGAGGTCTGGAACAGATCCTTCCCTCCCTGCCCTTAGAAGGACCCAGTCCTACAAATACCTCTCTCAGCCTCCAGAACTGTGAGACAATTTCTACTACCTAAGTCACCCAGTCTGGTGCTATATTAGATGAGTCCTAATGAATATCTTATCCAAAACATAAAGCTGCATGTCAATCTGTTAATCTTGTTAAGTTTAACAATGAGTTAAGAATCAAATTTTCATGTCCATTCTACTATAAAATAAACATTGTTATAGCACAAAAGATAATGTGAAATGAACATAAAGTATTTCTGCAAAAGGAGTTGGATGGAATAAAAAATAACAGTAATTTGAATTTTTAATTTATGCCCATTAAAATTTAAGAATATAAAATTTTATCTAAAATTTTATCATTGATAAGGACAAATTTCAATGGCAGGTCACAATTAAAGAACTTCAACATGAAAAAAAGATGATCACAAAGCAATTAATCTCTTTCACAGGAAATATACACATTATATTATATATATACACATGGCATATATAGACATGTGCATATAAAATGTTAGAAATAATAAAATCAGGAAAATTTTAAATGTGCTTTAGAAAACAGAGACTTCTGCTCCTGCCTATACCAGGAACATGTAGAGAAAGAGAAAAATAATACTGGGCATTGTAGTACAGAACTGTAACTCATCATTTGAGAAGCTGAGGCAGAAGGATGGGTGTTCAAGGTCAGCCTAGACTATAGAAAATTCTCCTGTCTCATAAAACTGAAAAGAGAATTTTAAAAGGAAGCAAAATACATAGAACAGCTGTTTTTTTGGATGTTGAATGAAAGGCATGGCAGGTCTATCATCTCTGAGAGGAGACCAGCAAGCAAGTTGAACACATGCAGTCCATGGGCTCTGTCTACAAGGGATTTTTGACCACAACACAGAGATAAGGACCCAAACATGGACCAATGGCATCAAATTTGGACCCTTGTCAAAAGTCTAAATGCCTAAGATAAGAATCACAGGCAAAGAAATGGGTCTAGAAAGCCACATAAAAGTCATCTAGATGTTGCATCTGTCAATCTGAGAGGCATGTGGTGATGCTTGATGGAGCCATGCAAAGGGCAGGTAACAAGAAAATAAAGGTTCCTGAAAACTGTAAACCATAAAATTCTCAGATACCTGGGAAACATGTAAACCCAGTATGGAAAAGGTAAAAAGATGGACTTTATAACAGAAACTATCTCACACTACCTCAGCCATGAGGTTACCATTAACATCAACAGTGATAAGTTGATGTTGACAGGATACACCCTTGATACAGTGTGCTAAGAAAAGTACTTTACCTCAGGCATCTTCCCCAAAACCTATCAGCACGCTCTAATTATGAGAGAGATGCCAGGAACATTCTAAAGAAGAACCTGATGAGAGCTCTATATAACTGTCAAGGTCATCTCAGAAACAAGGATATTCTGAGAAACCATCACCACAGCCTGAAACAACAAGTGTGGTGTGGTAATATAAATGAGATTCTAAGTTAGAAAAGGTAAGCAAGGTTTCAGAAAATGAAACCTGAATAAGTATATACTCTCATTAATAATGTGTAGATAGCTCCCCATTCCTTTATTTTCACAAGCTGTGGTAGATGCCACAATGCAACAGTATCTGAACTAAAAAGGCCTAACTCCAGGAATCACTTAAACCAAGAGTGAGCTGATCTGCTCTCAGAACTGTTCCTTTCTGGTTTCTTTAGGAACTGTTCCTGAAACGAACCGCATAGTCTCTTTATTTATTTAAACAGTATATCCAGCATGGCATGAGAAATAAATGAGGAAATTTGTCTTATCAAGGAAGAATTTGCCCTATCTGAAGCTTACTGACCCAGAACAGCAAACAAAACCGCAAACATATGTTACCAAACTACATGGCTTACATGTTGTTGGCAACATATATACTGTGGGTAATGTGTTGCTTTCAACATTGCTGCTTTCAGCAATGATATGAAAACATACACATACATACATTATTCCAGGTTGGGGACAAGGAAAGGTCATGAGGAAGAAATGGAGAACACAATTTAAGATTAAAGCTACGTGTTTAGTTTAGCTTTTTTTTTTAATTTGGTTGCTAGAGGAGCCCGAGGTCTAATAAGATTGTTCATACTGTTACCCTAAAGGCTACCTAGAGTTAAATAAGGTGATTACACAGTGGAAAGACTGAATAGATAGTGGCAAATGATCTCAAAACATAAGATTAACTTTGGTTACAAGGTTTTGTAAGACAGGGGGCATTCTCAGAAAAGTCATTCCTACCAGTAGCAAATCAATATGAGATGTTCACAATAGAAGAAAAGTATGTAAAATGCATACGGGTATTCTATACTCTCTGTGTAATTTCTCTGTACGACTAAACTATGCCAAATAAAAGCACATTTTTAAATAAATGCAGTCATACCCAAAATATATTTTTAAAAAGCACACAAGTAAACCTCAGCTATGTTACCAATAGCATGAAAAGCAGGGAATTAATAGACACAGCATCAAAATATGATACATATTAGGGAACTAGAAAACAAAGTCTCTAGCTATAAGTTCAATATTGTTATGAATTTCTGAGAGAAAGAAAAGCAAAACAACTGAGTGAAACATCCAGAGATGAAATTACAAGATGTGAAGGAAATGTCACTGCTACGGATTAACTGTGGACTAGATCCAGCAGAAAACCTCATTCTTGTCATTTACATGATAGAGAACCAAGGATCTACCTCAGTGTTGGCCTGAGGCTCAAGGGTAATTTAACTAACAGAACTGATGAAGTACTTACCACCTGATAGACACTAAAAACATCCTCAGTCTCTTTCTGCCCTATGTTCCATTCACTCAATTGGTGTTCAATGAGCAGCTAGTAAACCCTATAATCCCTATCTTCACAGAGCTAACAGTCTGGTGGGAAGTATATGTTACACAAATCAATACTGTACATGATATATTTTGCTTTAAAATACGATAGCTGTTTTAGTTACCTGCATAAAACCTACTCTCCTCACTTCTTGGTAATCAAAACCCCAGTTTTCTTCAGGACAGTAGCAAGGTCTTGGGCCAATTTCTCTATCAGAGAGCATCAAGCACAACAGTTCTGGCCAATTCTAGGCATAAAAGAAGTGGGGTAAAAAGGGAGACATTGTGATAATCTTTTAACTTTCTAGATAAGGGAATTTCTAAGGCTGTTTCCACTCTTCTTTTCTTCCACTGAAAGCAGAAGTGATGACTAGAAGAGATTACAGTGTCACACCTCACTTGACATGCAGTGTCATAACTGATGGAGATTTTATTTGTTAATGCTATTATGCCTCGTAATTATTTTAAGAAAAAGAAAATGAGAATGTAAAAGATGTTAAAAGTATATGGGAATGGAGATATTTTCCAAAATAGAAAGTTAAAGACACATAATCTTAAAATTCCTATGGTCATAGTTTAGTCAACTAGTTTAAGGAATAAAATATAAATCTAGTCAATGTTTATCTGAGAATTTTTGGTTCTTTACCTAAGCCTTACCTACATAGCACATGATAATTAAAAGTATTGGGTGCACACCTTTAATCCCAGCACTTGGGAGGCAGAGGTAGGCAGATCTCTGTGAGTTCAAAGCCAGCCTGGTCTTCCTAGTGAGTTCCAGAACAGCTGGGGCTACAGGGAGACCCTGTCTCAAAAAAAAGACCAAAATAAAAAGTATCAGACTGGTAAAACTAACCTTATTGGATGTTCAACAGCCATACTTTAAGGCATATACTAATGTGGTCAGAGGGACTTAGAGGACAGTTTTTGCCCCTTGCCCTCCAAGGTCAATCAAGTTCCAGGGGACTACGGAACATCTCTCAAAATGTCCTGTAAATGTGGTGAGTCACCTGTCCTCTTGTTTAGGGAGGACATGGAGACCCCACGAGATGGACTTGAACCAGTGTCCAGTCTACAAAGAGGAGGTTCAACTAAGAGGAAACATCTCATTCATGCTTCCAAGTGAAGCCAGACATGGTAGAACAGGACCTTTGACTTATCTTCACTTAGATGGAACTGGTAAAAGAAAGGATCCAGGAGCTCCTGAGGAACAGATCCTCAAATGATCTTAAGTATAAAAATAAATTGATTTATTTGGGCCAACTCTATGGTCTTAAACACCCAAAAGGAAAGTATAACCCAAGAGTAAAGTCATCAATATACTTCTTTAAGAGTTCAAGAGTTTACACTTCCCAAACATTAGGCTTAAGTCTATATAAAAAGTTATTTACACAATTATTTCTCATTGATGATTCTGTTCCTAACCAGTAAGACTTCAAATCTTGTTCTCCAGTATTGTGGTGTCCACCTGCAGCTAAGGGAGACAACCAGCTATTGTTCTAAAATGATGGGTAAATTTGTTTTCTCCCCTTATTTAGAAGCCTTTGAGGTGGAACTAACACTGATTCTAACCACTCCAGCAGCTTTCAAAATACCTGAAATCCATCACTCTAGAGTCCAGCCTTGGAAGACAAAAGAAAATGAGGAGGACCAATAAAGGGATGCTTTTGGAAACCCTTGTCAAGAAATTCCAATGTACTCTCATATGAACATTTGAAAATTGCCCTGTTCTGACTTTTTTCTGGTTCCCTGCCTAGAACTTGTAATGCTAATTATTCTTGCCTTTACTTCTCCTTCACATAACCTATTCATGATTCAAATATTTTCTTTTCCTCCTATAGAAATGAGTTATGCAATTTGGGAGTCTTTTAGGTAGACCCACTGAAGAAGCACCCCAATTGCTTCACCCTGCTTCCCTGTTCAGCATGGAAGAAGCCAGAGTGGTCTGTGTCCCTATTTCCTATTGGCAATTTGGGTAACCCCTTTAGAGGATGGTGTGACAAGAACAGGAGGTAGGAATTGGCTAGGCAGTTAGGGTAAAAAGACCCCAAAGAAAAGTAGCCAGTTTCTTGGCTAAAAATCAAAATGTCCTTTGGACTGTTAGCAACATACTCTGTTCCAAAGGCCAAAAATGTCAAAAGTATTTGGGAGCTTGTATTTAATCCTTAAAAGATTTTAGGGTTACCTCTTCACAGGGGGGTATGTTAGAGTACCCATAAGCCCCATAAAAATAAATAAATGGAAGAAGAAGAAAAAAGAAAAGAAGAAGAAGAAAGTGATGGGGAGATATGGAAGGTGTTGGAAGCAAGGAAGTGGGCATGGATTTGATCAAAACACCTTATATGCATGTATGAAATTCTCAATAAAATTTTTGTAAAAGTTAAAAAAAAAAGTTTTTTAAGCTACTTCTCATTGAACTCCCAGTGTTGGTAACTAGAGAGTCCAAGTCATTATAACCTATGATGGTCAATCTTGTCAATTTGATAGGCTCTAGAATAACCTGAGAGTCAAGCCTCTGGGCATGCCTGTGAGGGAGTTTCTAAGTTGGGTGAACTAAAGTGGGAAGACATACCCTTTAGGGTATGTGGCATCATTTATGTGGCACCATTTATATGGTATCATTTATGTGGCATCATTCCATGGACTGGTCTTCTATATTTCATAAAAAAGAGAAAGTGAGCTGAGCACCAATATTCATCTCTCTTTGCTTCATGACCCTAGATGGGATGGGACCAGATACCTCATGCTACTGCAGCCATGCCTTCCCTGTCGTGATGGGCTAGACCCTCAAACTATGATCTGGAACAAGCCCTTCCTTCCATAATTTGCTTTTGTTAAGTATTTTGTCACAGAAACAAGGAAAATAACTAATACGTAACGAGTGATTTTAAAATTGCAATAAGAGGTGTGGGGAAAAAATAGCAGATAGACAGAATAAAAAGATGGTAGGTGGGCTAGAGAGATGGTTTGGTGGTTCAGTGGTTAAGAGAGTTTACTATTCTTGCAAAGGACCCAGCATTTGTGTCAGGTGGTACTCAACTGCCTGTAACTTCAGTTCCAGGGGATCTGACACCCTCTTCTCACTTTTGCAAACATCTACAAGCACGTGGTACACATGAACTCAAGCAGGTGCACACATCACACATACACACATATAAAAATAAATAGAAGATGATAGATAGATAGATAGATGAATGGATGAATGGAAGATAGATAGATAGATAGATAGATAGATAGATAGATAGATAGATAGATAGATAGGAGATAAATGAATAAATAAATACTTGTACAAAAACACGAAAAAGGAGGCCAAACAACTAAGCACATTCCAGCCTGGTAAAGAGCTGACGGGAAGCCTTCCCTCTGGGCTCTTTCCATGTCATTGCCTGGATACCATGAAATCGGTGTGATGTGACACGGTAGGGAAAAGTCTCCTGAGAAAGACCCTAGTGTAGGTGACAACTGGAGATCCACATAGGACATTTTCCGTGGACCTACCCAGTAGCCTTGAAGTAAAGGAAAAGGGAATTCCACTCAAAGATAAAACATACCACCAACACCACCTCACAGCCATGTCCTATTTGCTTTGCTAATGGCAAAAGGTCAGGAGCCCACCAGCTCACCAACCACCACCCACAAAATCTGCCAAATGACACAGAACTCACCAAGGGTTCAGAAGAGGTTTGGGATAAGCATAACCAGCTTCAACAGAGCTGTCTATATTTCCTTTATTCATAATAATGAATGGTCATCCAAAGATTACCAGATGTGTGAAGAAAATCTACAGCACCAATGAAGCCATCACCAAAAAATAATTGGTGACAAAGAAGGTAAGCCAGTTCAAGAAAAAAACAACTTTTAATCAATTCTATTTAATGTCTTCTGGAAGTCTCAAATATAAATTATAGCCATACAAAAAGAACAGCCAGCTGTGGAAAAAAACAGATATCAAAAGACAACAGAAAAATCTGATTTTCACAAGTGAAAATTTCAGGGCATTGCCAAAATTGTGGAATGCCTGTTTTTTCAACTCAAATGGTGGTTTCAGAAATATAGGAAAATTTATCTAAACACATAAGATAAAAAAATAAGAGAAAAAATTAGAGATGCTTACTATATAAGTAGGGTTATAATATATGGCTAACGTGCTTCAGAGGGAAAAAGCCAAAACAGAGAGAAGAAAATGGTTAAAGAAATGATATTTGAGTTGAAGAATATAATTCCTGGAATTAAATGAACCAAACTAAAAGCAAGTAATACAAACAAAATATAGTGAGATACGCCATGGTAAAATAATATATTTGAAAATGTAGAACTTGAAACACAAAGCAGACTACCCACCAAAAAATGGGCTGAGCTAGACATTAAAATGATCAAAGTTAGTGCTCAAAGGTCCTGAGGTAAAGCCTGGAGAGGGAACATTAGGTTAAGGTCAGAACACTCTACTAAATGGTTAATCAAGTATTTGAGCAAAATAGAAAACATTTGTGGGAACTCAAGAGACTCAAATATTATTATTTCCTATTTACTATTTCTTGAAAATGATTCAAGAATACAATACAAAATAACTGAATTTTTTGTTTGTTGTTTGTGTTATTTGTTTGTTTGTTTCTTTGAGAGTCTCACAGAGCCCTCCTCAGGAAGCTACAGCCACAGGTTAGTGAAAATTGGAACAGGAATTCCAGTTCTTCAAGGAAAAGCTACTTTCAGAAAATAAGCAATTTGTATTCATCAACCCCTGTGACTGAGCAATAATTATTGAGGGTCAGTATAATTCTTTTGTTAAAATAATTAAGAAATTTTAAATTAAGTTGCAGAAGAACTTTCCAGTTTAAATATAAAGTTAAAAAACAGATACATTTTAAGTAAAAATTGAGCAAAGTATATAGAGAAGAGAAGGGAATTTTTCCATCCAGTGACAGTTTCCAGGTCAAGGAATTTCATATCCTTTTTAAAATAAGTCTAAGTGGGTGCTGGAGAGATGGCTCAGTGGTTAAGAGTACTAGCTACCCTTGCAGAGAATCTGGGTTGGATTCCCAGCACCCACATGGTACTAACAACCATCCATAACTCCGTTACCACAAGATCTGTTGTCCTCTTCTGGCTTCTGCAGGGATTGCACACATGAGTGCACTTACGCACAACAAAACACTGATACACATAAAAATAATTTCTGAAAAGCTTCATATAAGTCTAAGTGTACAAATCAGTTTTTAATGAGAGTAGTAAACATTCTAACCATCAAGGCTCTCACCTGTTATGCCAGCACTCCAGAAGTTTAGTGTATAAGTTACTTTTCTGTGGCTGTGATAAAATACCGTGACTAAACAACTTAAGGAAGAGTTTATTCTGGCTGATTGTTACAGAGGCAGAGTCAATAATGGCAAGGAAAGCAGAGGAGAAGATGGCCAGAGCAAGTGAAATGACTGATCACATTCTACCATATAGGAAATATAGAGAGACCAGGAAGTGCGACTATAAACTCTCAAAATCCACCCTCACTGACAAACTTCCACTAGCAAGGCTCCACATCCTAGAAGTTACATAATTTCCCCAAACAGCGCCACCAACTGGGGACCAAGTGTTGAAATACATGAACCTACCCAGAACATTTCTCATTCAAATCACCACACTGAGGAAGGAGGACTGCCACCAGGTCCAGGCTAACCTGGGCTATAGTGTGAGATCCTGCTCAGAATACTATAACAGTAATAGTAAAAGTAACAGCCAACCCCATTTAATCCTTAATAGATGCATTACTTTACATCACTCTATGCTACTCTAATAAACTGTATCTGTTAGCCACTTTAATCTTCCCAATGACAGCATAGTGAGGTAAGGCAACTCTCAGGGTTACACACTGCTTGGTAAACCCAATGTGGCACTACATCTTTGCTCTTAACACTCGGCATCACAATGTCTCACACACTCCTTGTTAATTTCCAATCCTTAGAATCAACCTATCCACCTATAAGAAAGCATACGTAACAACGAGAAAGGCAAAACATAAACATGTAAAACTTACTGAGGAACTAATAATAAAGAAAGAAAAGGGAGAGGGTATATAAGTTATCTTCAGAAATATTTTTAAGAGCAATTTTCTCTATAACAGGATAATAATGAACTTTGTTCATAATGAAAGTTTCACTTCTATAATTTAAAGTAATGATATAAAAATCAGCAGGGAAGAGAGAGATAATGAATTTGAACTAAGTTCTTCATAATTGCATCTACAATTGTTAATTTTACATATTTCTAGCAGGTATCAATAGGTACTAATTTTTAAAATTATAGATAAGTTGTCACTGTCAGAAAAACCAGTAACAGACAAGTTAAAGCGGATGTATTAAGAAATATCAATACAAGCAAATTATTTGGTGCTTTGGGGCTATCAGAATAGTCAATAAAAGTAAAGTAGAAGGCTTGGGGGGGAATCTTTGTTTTGAACAACTTACATATGTGGGCCAGAGAGAGGTTCAGTGGACAAAGACACTTGCTGCCAAACCAATCCCTGGGATCCACATGATGGAAAGCAAACCAACTCCTGAAAGTTGTCTTCTAACTGCCACATGCACAGCTTGACACCCCTGTTCCAACCCTCCCACCACACACAAAATAAATAAATGTAATTCAAATGTCTTAAATGATCAGATGTCATTTTATTATGAAAAAGTCTATATAATACTATTAATAGAAAAACACTGTAAAGGAAGGACAAACAGAGGGGCGCCTCTCAATTCCTGCATAATAAAAAGACAATAAATTCTGGCTGACCATCAAATCCAGGAGGGTTGAAAAAAAGGAGCAAGGATAATGTAAACATAAGCCAGCCACCATCTTTCTGGATTCTTGGTTTGTACATCTTCACTGGCCAGTGGCCTGTTTCTCTGTCCACATGATCTTCTCAAGGAACATTCATTCCATTCCTTTTAAACAGCCACTGCGTCACACATACACCAATTTTCCACCTTGCACATTTTGTTTAAAGAAAAGGCTGTCTCACTAATCCCCCCACCCCACCCCCAGCATGTTTGCATGGTGGACATACAGGCTGGTATTGTTCTTTCAGGGCAGTTCTTACTGGAATGCAAACACGGGCAATGTTTTGAGGTAACAGTTTCACAACTCTTAATCTACCATACAGAAACACTCCCAACTGCTCAAAGGAAACTGAAGTTGGATTCCAATTCAAGAGGAAACTGGAAAACTAAAAGTAAACCTAATTCACAATGGCAGATGTAGATTATTCTTTTCTTATCTAAAAATAAATAAATAAAGCACACCCTATAGAGTAAAACTGAACACCATCAATAACATTATTTAGGGAGAAAAATCAAGATTCAGAGTTATATACTCTACCGGTTTTTTCAACAAGATATGCATAGACAAATGTGCAGTTAGTGTGTGTGGTGTTGTGTGGTAGAAATGCTGTTTTTCTCACTTTTTTATTATAAATTTTTGTGAAACAGGGTCTCACTATGTAAGCCAGACTGGCTGCAAACTCAACAGTGGTCCTCCTGCCTCAGCCTCCCAAGGGCTGAGATTGGACTTGTGCCACACACCTAGAAAGGAAAGGAAGAGAGGGGAGGACTAGGAGGAAAGGAGAGGGAAAGGGGAAGAGGATGAAGGAGGGGGAGGAATAACAGGTTTTTTTTACAACCACTGTTATCCTTTATGTAGTTTAAGCAATCAGGTCATGGGGCTGGAGAGATGGCTCAGCGGTTAAGAGCACTGGCTGCTCTTGCAGAGGACCTGGAATCGGTTCCCAGCACCCACATGGCAGCTAACGACCATCTTTAACTCCAGTTCTAGGGGATCCGATGCCTTCTTCTGATCTCCACCGGTACTGCATGACACAGTGCATTTGCATACATGGAGGCTATACACTCGTACACGTAAAACCAAAATATACTTATTTTGTTTTAATAATCATTTTTTAGAGAAGTCAGGTCATGTCACATTTGTCATGTGTTGGGGGGAGGGGTTGCTACTGTAATCCAAGAAAGTAAACAATACTTTTCTACTGGTTCAGTCTCAAACTCCGAAGGGAAAATTCTCTACAGTTAAGTGGCACGACGTAGTCTAGTTTGGGGTCAGTTTAGACACCGGGGGCTGGGGGGAGGGGGTAGTTGCTGGGTGTGGGAGAGCCGGCGGCCGGGGCCTGCCGGGACTGTGCAGCGCGGTGACAGCAGCTCGGAGTGACCGCAGCGCGGGTGCTCGGCGCTCAGTACCTTCCCAGCGCAGCTCTCCTCCTGGCTCGCGCTGCAGGAACTTGTACCAGAACGTGTCCACGCGGCCCGTGTCCCCGCCGCCCGTGTCCCCGCGGCCCGGCTCCGCCCGGTCGGTCGGGTCGGGCGCCAGCTCCACC
>NW_008341187.1:3170604-3198310 GCF_000622305.1 Nannospalax galili | reverse complement strand
GCCCCAGCTCCGGCCGCGACCCGGCGAGCAACAGCTCGGACCGTGCGCCGACCACCGCGGGCGGCACCACCACGCCGAAGCGGAACCGCATGGCGGCTGCGGGCCGGGCCGTGGGGCGGGGAGCGGGGACGTCTCTCCTGGGGCGTCACGCGGCGGCGGATTCGGTTCCCAGCGGCGCCCAGTGCGGCTGTGGGACGCGCGCTCCGGACACCGGCGTCTCTGCGCCGCCACAGGCCGGGAGAGAGAAGACGCGGCCCAGGCCGACCCGCCATCCTTGCTGGAGATCTGAAGTTTCCCAGCCATGAAGGAGGAAATGGCATAAGCTGATGCCCAGATACTGAAGCCGGGAAGACTCTGGACTCAGCGAGCGCCCCACGCCTTAGTGTACATAGAAAATGGTCTTTAGAGACCGGCGGCTCCAAAGTGACAGGTGGAAGAGACACCGGAGACTCTGGACCTAGAGCTTGTCAAACTATTCTTTCCCTGCCTTCCCCAGTTTGATGTCTGGAGGGAAAAAATAAAGACTCCCATGGTCAGTATAGGGAAAATGGGTTTGGATGAAATACTTTCCTCTTCAAGATCAAAGCAAGACAAAAACTAATTCTGTGATGATAAATGTTTATACCTACACATATTTTATATATTTATAGACTATATATTAAAATTTATATTTCGTTATTTTTGTTATTTTTCTTTAGAAGACCGGGTCTTACTATGTAGCCCAGGCTGGCCCTGGAACTTGTCATGTATCCCTCAGTCTTGAAATGATTCTCCTGCCTCTGACTCCGGATTAGTCCAGCTACTTTCAAGCTTTTTAAATGGCATAAAAATAATCCTGTTTAGAATTTTCTTCTAGCAAATGCTAACACTGGTTTGGGGTCAAGAAATAGCTTTGTCTATTAGGCAAAAAGAAAGGAAGAAGGGAAAGAAAGACAAATGAAAAGAAAGAAAAAGGATACATCTCGCCAGGGGAGAGAGGGCCCTTTGCATTGCTACAGAAGAAGTGTCCTATTTAGATTTTTTAAATTGCTTTCCAGATACTTTCATATTCCTTGTATATTAACCATTTAACCTAATACACATCTCCTAAATGAGTTAAAAACACATTTGTCAGTATTTGGAAGCTTGTGTAGGAGAAAAACAAAATTTTATGCATGCAGAAAATCTAAGACAAAAGTTGAAAAATGTAAAATACACAACACACAATCTGCAGAACAGTAAACTAAAAATCTGCGTCACCTTAAACATTGATATTCCACTCTGTGTTTGCTTGGTTGCTAAGCTTAAGGACAAACACAAAGAAAAAATGTGAAGACAGTAAGGCTAGCCAAATGTGGCTGATTCAGTAGCAAAACAGATGTGAACTCACAGTGGCATGGAGTCAGTTTATTTAAGTCTCTGTTACAAAACATTCGTAGAGCAATTTTAGGAAAATAATAGTCATTTGGCCAAGTAAAGAGGACTCTGTCTACTTTGGAATTCGGAGTTCAGTGAATTCAGACTTGAAGCGGCACTGACCCTTCAGCTTTCTTGTGTGCATGGTCCTGCCCTATGCGGTTTCCACGTGGTCTTCCCACCCCGCCTCCAGGGTGAGCTGTGCCCATCTCATAGGTAAACAAGGCCAGAAAAAGAAAACAGTATGTTTGTTCAACAGACTTTATATTTTTCAGCATAAAAATGCTAAATAATTTTAACCATTGGATGAAGTACCTTTTTCATTCCCTAAACAGAATACCTACGAGCTTATTTCAGGCATGGATCTAAATATGGTACAAATTTTGATGGTTGCATGGTGTACCAAGCAAAGTACAAGTACAAAACAGAACAATAGCAAAATATGGATTAAATGACAGCTCTCAAGGCCTCAGTCGTATTTTAGTTGTCAATCATTTGCCTATATCAGCCACAACAATAGCCACTGAGATCTTATTATGTGCCAGACATGATTTTCAAACATAGATTGCCCCATTTAACTCTCTCAGTGGTCCGTGAAATAACTACGATGTCATCCCCATTTTCAGATGAGAGGAAACTGAGGTGTAGAAGGAACCTAAGCCATGTGCTAAAGGCGTCTGTTCCACCAACAGCTAAATATATAGAGGTAAGTACATATTTTGATAGGAAAGTTTTGTATAGAATACATTTAAATTCAAGTACATTTTTAATTAAACTTTCTCTCTCCTTCACTCTCGCTCTCGCTCTTCCTCTCGCTCTCTGTGTGTATACATGGAAATCAGAGGACAACTTTCAAGAGTTGGTTCTGTTCCACCATATGGGTCCCAAGGACTGAAAGTCAGGTTGACAAGCTTGGCAGCAAGTATTTTTATTCACTGAGAAATCTCACCAGCCTCCAAGTATATTTAAATGTTGGTTTTCTTTTTCTTCCACTTTTAATAAAAAGCTAACTTCTTGTAATTACTTCCTATAACTAATTTCATCCTTAGGAATGATAGGCCAGAGGAATCCTTAATGGAACTCTGAAGTTATCAGTGAGTCTGTACAGACATTAATATTTTGGTACTTAGCAAGGATTTGACTTTAAGTTGTAAGAAATTGAGAGATTTTTATGCCTTTATGCATGTATTTTGATTTGTTTTGTGTTTTTTGAGACAAGGTCTCATACAACCCAGACCAGCCTCAAACCCACTATGTACCCCAGGCTGTCCTTAAAGCTCCTGATTGCACCCCCCCACCTCATGTCCCAAGTACTGGGATTATAGGCTTGAGCCACTACATCCAGTTTATACATTTAATGTATTGATAAAAGAAACATAGATTTAGAAAAACATGGGGACGTATTTATCCAGTGATTAAACTGTGTCACAGTGAGATCTCTTTCTTGTGCTATATCAAATTTCCCCTTACATTTTAAAAAGTCATGTTTTTATTAAAAGGATTATTTATGAAACCCATTTGTTATCAAATTCTTAAGCCATAGGGACAAGCTGAACTTAGAGCAAAAAATGACCTCAGTAGAGTAACATAACTTTGACAGTTTTTGAAAGACCAACCCAATTTTTTGTAATTGAGTTATATTTCTATAATGCCATTTTTATATAACTATTATATTTCTTGGAGAATGGGTAATAAATTCAAACTTAAGAGTTTCAGGATCCCATTCAAATGTGCATTCTTTCAAAGTCCCCTTGGGGAAAGCTATGACTTGATTCTGTGATGATTTATGTTTCTGAAGCAATCTTTCGGTAGTCAGTGAGTTGTAAATCTTCCTTTATATTGTGTACATAGATACGTGCTGGTGTAAGCCACATTTTATTCAAATATTTCAAGGGAAGTTTTGAGTATTGGTTTATTATGCATAGAACATACGTAAAAGTTAAACACGTCATATATACTTTCTCAATTTTAAACCTTAAAAAGCAAAAACCAGCTGGGCGTGGTGGCGCATACCTTTAATCCTAGCACTCAGGAGGCAGAGGTAGGCATATGTCTGTGAGTTCAAGGCCAGCCTGGTCTACATAGCAAGTTCCAGGCCAGCTGGGGCTACAGGGAGACCCTGTCTCAAAAAAGATTGAAAAAAAAAAAAAAAAGCTAAAACCTTCAGAGAAAGTTTGAACAGCTAACTCTTTCTGTGTTGGAAAATGGTGAATTCAGCTACTTGAAACTCCTTTGTAAATTTGGGACAACAGAAAGAAATTATTTTTATCAAGGCTTTGTCCAAAACTCCTAACATTTCCCTACTATCTTAAAGATCATGGCTTCTTTTACATTCATATAGAAATCTCTCTCCAATAGATTCTGATAACTCCACTTCCCGTCCATCTCATCATAAAGAAGTCTTCCTCTGTACATCAGACACCAGCCTGTCTTTTCATGTTCTTTTCCCTATTTATGCTATATTTTTATTTATGTTTGTTCTTTTCCCCTTATTTATACTGTATTTTTATTTATGTTTACACTCTTCATTTATACTACAAAATATTAATTTAAAAACTATCCCAAGGGGGCTGGAGAGATGGCTCAGCAGTTACAATCATGTACTGCTCTAGCAGAGGACTAGAGTTCAGTTCCTAGCACCCACAGTGTGGAGCTCACAACTGCCTGTAACTCAACTCCAGGGATTCTGACACCGTCTTCTGGCCTCTATGGGTAACTGCACTTAAGTACACATACCCCCACACAGACACACATACATACTCATGAGTATTTTTTTAACAGCATTGCTAGAATGAAATTACAATATAGCATATGCCATTTCAAAAGACATTTCCTGCCCTTTCTCTGCATAGCTCATACCCCACCACCCTAATCAGTGTAAAACCCACACCTCCTCCCATCATGCCTCAACTGAGAACCTTTATTCCACAAGGCTTTCAGTTAGGCAGTGACCTAAATTGACTGTCTGGGGAGAGTGAGAGCCAAGCCAGGTGGCTGGACCTTGAGGTTAGAGACACCTGTCTAAAGCTTCCTTCAGATATAAAAAGATCCTCCTAAGCCTGTGTAACTGGAATGGCAGCTAGCTAAAGCCTTCCTTCTTTAACAAGGTAGAGAGCTTGATAATTTAAGGAATAGGAGAGTGGTAGCTGGAGGGTATGTTCTTCATGCTCTTAAAGGCACTCGCAAAGGCTTTGAGAAAGACGAGTGAAGGCTGCTGAGAGCAGAGCTTCCATTCAAGCAGTAAGACTCAGTGGGGAGCAAACCTGGCAAATATTTTTTTAAGAATTTGAACTGTCTTGAGATTGGAGATTTAGCTCAGTGGTAGAGCACTTGCTTAGCAAGGGCAAGGCTCTGGCTTTAGTCCTCAACTCTGGAAAAACAAAACAAAACCCAAAACAAAAATTGAACGCTTTGTAATTCACTCTTGGCTTATTTTTTCCTAACCTCTGTATGTGTGTTATAATAAAAATGAAACATTTTAAATTAAGCTGACCAGGCTCCTCTCCTCATGGACGCTCAGTGTGCAGTAGCAACAAACAGCAGCCTTTGTGGTAGTGTATGAAGCCTGATGCTTGTGTGGCACAGAAGGATCTTGGAGACAGTGGATGTTCACATCTCTAATCTCAATGTTTTCCCACTCCTAGATTTCAGACAGGTAAGCAAGGTGAGTTTGGGAAGGAAGTCCCAGGGCACAGTGGCCAGGGTTCACATTCGCTGGACCATCATGTCCATCCCTGCCAATCTGTCAAATAACAAATCTGTGATTAAGGCTCCATACAGAGCCAAGATCAAGTTGCCTGGCCTTTAGAAGATCCACATCTCAAAGAAGTGGGGCTCCACCAAGTTTAATGCAGATGAGTTTGAAAACATGGTGGCTGAAAAATGGCTCATCCTGACAGTGGGATTAAAAATACCCTCATCATGGACCCTTAAACAAGCAGCAGGCTCTGCACTCCTGAAGCCTTCCACTTCACTGAGTACCACACTCCACCAAGCATATTCGCTAATAAATCTCTCATCTGATCTGGAAAGAAAAAAGCATTTAAATATGAAGCAGTTTGGGCACAGGCAAAAGGCAAGTTTGAAACCATTGTTCTTTTAAGATTTATTTTATTTTTATTTGTATATATGTGTGTGTATGTATGTGTGTGTGTGTGTGTGTGTGCACCTTCATACACACGCCTGTGGGTGTCCTACAGAAGCCAGAAGAGGGTGTCAGATCCCCTGCAGCTTCAGATACAGGCAGTTGGGAGCTGCCATATAGGTGCTGGGAACCAAATGTGGGTCCTCTGCAAGAGCATCAAGAGTTCTTAACTGCTGAGCAATTGCTCAAGCCCTAAACCATTCTTTTACTTCCCTGTCAGGTGGAGAACGAAAAGAATCTAGAGAGGAAGGTCAGTGTTTCTGGTAAATGGAAATAAGAAGTCTTCAAAAAAAACCCTGCTGACCTTCAGTAGCAAAGAAAGGATAAACCAGAAGCTGAAGTTGACCTTGGTTTTCTCCAAATCTGTGGTTCTAAGAATTCACTGTTTCTTTAGAGATGCAAAGAGAGTATATGGAGAGTGTGATGTTTAACATTAATTGTCAACTTGATGGGATTTGGAATCATCTGGGAGACACACTTCTGGGCATACCTTGAGGGCACTTCCAGAGAGGATTAACTAAGAGGGGGAGACCCACCCCAACATGCAACACACCTTCTAGTGGGTGCCCAGATATGATAAATAGGCCTGAAGAAAACAAATGTCATGTGTCTGCTTCCACTTCTTCCTGAGCTAGTGTGTCTATCTCTGCTGCCCATCCTCTGCTAGATTCCAGAACCTTCTGCCTTCCAACATGCTGAATACCAGGGACTCTCCAGGTATCTTCCAGGCCTCCAGGGGGACTACTGAAGTATGCAGCTTCATGAACTTAGCAGTTTCTCAACCTTTTCAGCATTCCTGTAACCAATGGGGGACTACCCAGACCCAATTGTGTAAACCAACCTAATACATACCCTTTTATAATATATTCATATATATATATAATTTCTGTCAGCTTTGTTTATTCTAAAGATTCTTGCCTGATACAGGAAGGTAATGTACTCATATTCAATTAGTTGAGGCAATCATTTAGTTTAAGGAAGTTGGTCCAAGCATGTACTAAGTATAATTTCCCAAAATTTTTCAGAGTATAATTTTCCAAAATGACTCTAATGTTAACTAATGAAGGAATAAGCAGGTTGGCAAACTAGTTTAAAGAGAATTCAAGAGATGTGGAAATAATCCTAAACAAAGATTACTAGGTTACATACAAAAGCTAACTTCTTCCTGGGCTATTAAATTGTATCTTCCTATCTGTTCTACCAAAGAGAAAGTACTTTCATCTTTAACAGAAAAGTACCTGTAAGATTTCATACATCGCTTTGGAAGCTAGCCTTTCTCAGTAATAAATAGTAAAATATATCAGAACATGAATAATTTTATGAAGAATGAAATAATTCTCACCTGGACAAATCCTAGGACCTTGGATCACAGGGTAGCTGGGGCAGAAGGAGCACAAGAACTTCAAGGCCAGCCTGGGCTACAGAGTGAGACCCCCCCTCAAAAACAACAACAAAAGAAAAAAAGAGAGGAAAAAGAATAAAGTATTCTCACATGAGTTTTTTGGACAATAATCCATATACAGGGCATTTAATCAACCTGACATCTAAGTTCCAAGTTTGGATACATTTTCTCAATGTAAAATAATAAGAAAAATGTCTGAGTTTCTATCTAATATGTCCTGGCACTGTGCTAGATGTCTTACATATTTTATTTAACCCTCTCAACCGTATGTGACCTAATTATGATCTCTATTACAAATAAGTTTTTGAAATATTAAATGATTTGCTGAAAACTTTATAGCTAATAAGTGGCAGAGTACTTGCACCAAGGAATGCCTGACCTGCAGGCCCTCCAGTCTAGGCCACTCCTTTCTCTGTGAGGTTGTGAGCTAGGACAAAGCATTTCATGTCTTTACCTCCTGGTAAGTGTGAAGTCAAGTGAAGAAAGGCTTATCACTTGCAGAAAGTTAAGAAGGCACTGGATAGCTCACAAAGCATCCCCCTGTACAAATGAAGCCGGTGGCTTTTACTGGAGAAAGCTATCTGATAGGAATGCTAGAGACAGGCACATTCCTGGGCATGCCCAGTTTGAGCTCATTCTTTGCATGCTCAAAAATATGTCAGAAGGCCGGGCTTGGTGGCACAACACCTTTAATCCCAGCACTCAGGAGGCAGAGGCAGGTGGATCTTTGTGAGTTCGAGGCCAGCCTGGTCCACATAGTGAGTTCCAGGAGAGCCGGGGCTACAAGGAGACCCTGTCTCAAAAAGACAGAAAAAAAAAAAAAAAAAAAAAAAAAAGAAAAGTCAGAGATCTTAGTGTTACAATGACCAAAATTTACTTTGGGTCATCTAAAGAGAGTGAGTCAGGTTGCCTAGTTCCTGTTAAGTTATTTGGGAAGGCCTTATCTGTAGCAAATAAATACAATCTGTGCAAAGCATCTACAACCATTCAAAGGGTCAGCAGCATTGTCCTGCTGCAGCCATGGGTGATTACCCCTTGGCCTAGAGGGAAATAAGATAAAGTACCAGCGCATGGAGGCCTTTTAGCAGCTGCAACTTCTGTTCCCTCAGAGGAAAGTAATCCCAGTGGCCTTAGAAACCTCTTCTCTTGCCTTTAGCACACACCTGACAGGCAAACATGAGATTTTAGTTGATCAGATGCCCAAATGAAAAACTGGAAAATTTGGGCCAGCGAGATGGTTCAACAGGTAAAAGCCCTAGCCACCAAGCCTAATGACCTGAGTTGGATCTCCAGGACCCACAACGTGGAAAGAGAGAAACAGCTCCTGCAAGCTGTTCTCTGACTGCCATAAGTTTATACATGTGTAAGTGCACGTACACACATACAAGTACACAAATGTTTAAAAAACTGGACACTTTTATGCAGATGTCTGCATTTTTGTTACACTTGAAAAACCAGAAATCTTTGCAAGAAGGGACAGCATCCCTCAAGGCACATGGGCTTGACTGCCCTGACAGCCGTCTCTCTATCAGTCTCTATCACTCAAACTGTGTTCCATAAATTAAGGCCAAGGTGCTACTTGTTTTCCCATTGGAAGAGTTTTGTCCCTCACCCCCTAGCAAATAGCATTTTTTAAAAGTAGCATGGATATGGAGTTTTCTGGAACATTCATTTATTGTCTGTGAGAATGTAAATAGTTAAGTCAATTTGAAAATTTTTCAAAGTGTTAAAGATACGGTTTACCACACAATCCATCAATTCCTTTACTCTACAAGAAATGAAAGCATGTCATTCAAAAGCTTTTACACGGCAACACTGCTCATGATAACCTCAAACAATACAACCCAAATGTTTATCAATTAATAATTGGATTGACAACTGTTTTATGTTCTTAGAATGGAACCGTGTAAGAGAGATGAGGTATTGACGTATGTCATAACACAGGTGAATCTGAAAAGATGATGCTAAGTGAAATATTCGAGACACAAACACCACATACGATATGATTCCATGTACATGAAACGTCTAGACTAGGGAGGCCTGTCTAGGAGGAACTATGTTATGTGTTGCCTAAGACTTGATGTGGGATCAAAGAAGAATTGGAAGCAACTGCTAAAAAGTATAGGGTTCTTTCAGGAGGTGATGAAAATGTTTTAAAATTAATTGCAATGACAGTTGCACAACATTGCAAAAATGCTAAAACGTCACTGAGCTGTATACTTTAGTAGATGACTTACTTGTATGGTATATCGCTTATATTTTTCTAGTCCATGTGGCCCTTTTGAGTTATATGAATTTTGAACCCCTATGTTTTAAAAAGTATAGGGTTCTTTCAGGAGGTGATGAAAATGTTTTAAAATTAATTGCAATGACAGTTGCACAACATTGCAAAAATGCTAAAACGTCACTGAGCTGTATACTTTAGTAGATGACTTACTTGTATGGTATATCGCTTATATTTTTCTAGTCCATGTGGCCCTTTTGAGTTATATGAATTTTGAACCCCTACGTTTTTGAGACAGAGAGAGAGAGAGAGAGAGAGAGAGAGAGAGAGAGAGGAGAGAGACTGCTATGTAACCCAGCCTAGCCTCACTCTCACAACAATCTTCCTGCCTCAAGCTCTCTCCTGCATGCACCACCACACCCAGCCCTAGAACTTTCAGTGGAGAATGCCTATAAAACTACTCAGAATTTAGAAAAGCAAAATTCATTCCCTCTTCCTTACAAAAGATACTGATTTATACTTTGTGGTTGTAGATGCAAACAATAACTTTTAAGTTTTTCAAACTCTTCCTCCAAAGACATCTATTTATTATAAAGCATCTAATTTCTAAATGCTGTTGAAGAATTTTATACTGACTTAGGTGACTTAGAACATACAAACAAATCCCAGGTGTGCTTCTTATCCTCAAAGAGCTCAAGTATTTGTTGAATATAAAAATCTGTTGTGCTATTTAACGACATTCTTATATAATATGTATTCTTATACTTAGGAAGAATAAATTTTGTTCAGTCAAAACAAACACATGAAAAGTTGAGTGGCAGCATGATCTTTTAAATTTTAATCACACTAAAATACTCGGATGGAGTGATAACCAATCTAACCCCTAGTATGACCTTACAAGTCAGAAGAAGACTGAAACAGGAAGGACCTGGGCAGGTTAGCTCTGAGATCTTATCACAAAAGACTTGCAATTAGCACAGGGAGTATCCAGAATAAAGGACAAGGATGTTCTGCAGGTCGAGGGAAGCTGCTTTCTAAGTTGAGGACCCGCATCAACAAAAACCGAAAGGCAGAAAATCTCAAAACATGTAATTTAGGATAATGATTTAAGGATCTCATGAATTAGTTATACTATGATAATTATATGGAAAACATTTTGCCTCACTCAAATATTTTTAGACTAATTACATACTTTAGCTTATATGTTTCACATTTCACAGCTTGTAATACAAGTAGCAGATAGGAGACAAACATAGTTAAATGAAGAAAACAGAAAAGCAGAAAATATAATATCTTGGGTGTTTAATATGAAAAGAGAGAATGTGAAACTTACAAGCCTAATTAACATAGCATGTGAGTTCAAGTATGCCACTCATTTTGGTGGAAGCAAATATGAGCTGTTATTACCTATTTGCTTATTATTTTCAGGAGTGGGTGTGTGGGTTGATGGACCCAGGAGCTTACCATGGCAAAGTTAACACGCACTTGATTATCTCATTCAGTCACCAAGCTTGTTAAACTGTTAAGCTATAAGTACACGTCTTTGCACTGCAGTACCATTCTTTTTAGAAAATATGATTTCATTCTTACTCGGAAAAAACAATTTTTTTCAAATATTTAATTTTTAGTAAATGTTCAGCTGTGACGTAGACACTGAAGTACCACTAAAGTCACCTAGAAAAAAAATCCACAGTTTAATTAAATTTGCATGTCCCAGTTGGAGTGGAAGTTGATTATATGATCCAGTTTGTAAATTCCTCCACACAATAAATGAAGATGCAATTTATTGCAACAGATCAATGTCTTTAGTATTTAGTCAACTTAAAGCAACTACTTGTGTGATTAGACAATTCAAAGAAAGAATTGTTTTGCTTGGAAGTACAGATTTTAAAGAAGTAGGGTTCTACGTTCCAGAGTCTTTGTCTGATATATTAGGAGACAGGGACTCTACAGAAGTTTATTATTTGTTTCCACCTATAAATTGAAATTCCTGAAACTTCAAGGATTATCAGAAACACAGTCCCCTTAGCATGTATGATTTCCCCCCTAATGCCTTTACTGGAGGCATTGGATGGTAACATTAAGTGTTCATGAAATACCTACTATTACATATACAGCCCATTACTGGGAAGAATAATTTATTTCAAGAAAATACAGTCAGCTGAGCATATAGCTCAGCTGGTAGTATGCTGGCCTAGCATGCTGGCCTTCCTGGATAATGGACTGTAACCTGTAAGCTCCAAGTTCCAGCCCCAGCACCACATAAGCCTGGTATGGCGTCAAATACCTGTGATCCTCACACTAACAGAGGTTCAAACTTAACACTGGCTACATGCTGAGTTCAAGGATAGCCTGGGCTGCCTAAGATCTTGTATCTCACCCCAGAAAGGAAGGAGAAAGAGGTAGGTAGGGTGGAAAGGAGAGGAGGGAGGTAGGGAGGGGAGAGAGGGAGGAGAAGGTGGTGGTATTTCAGTTCCATAACCGTAGTCATGGAGTGTGTGCTGCTTAGTTTTTAGCAACTTGAAACAAAGTAGAGACACCTGGGATGAGGGGGCCTTTAACTGAGGAATTTCCTCATTTATGGGGTATTTTCTTGATTGCTAATTGATGTAGGAGGGCCCAGCCCACTGACGGCAGTGCCATCCCTGGGCAGTTGGTTCTGAGCTATGTAAGAAAGGTAGCTGATCAAGTCAAGGGAAGCAAGCCAGTTAGCAGTGTTCCTCCAGGGTTTCTGCTTCAGTTCCTGCTTCCACGTTCCTCATGGGTTCCTGCCCTGGCTTTCCTGGATAATGGACTGTAACCTGTAAGCTGAAATGAACCCTTTCCTCCCCAAGTTGGTCAGTGTTTTATCACAGCAACAAAACCCAAACTAGAAGAGCATTTTAAACCCTGTTCTTATCTTTGGGATATTCTAAGAGACAATATTGTGCTGGGATACTATTAGACATTTTGAGACAATCTTCTTTCTGATTTGCATCCATTTAAAACAGGAATCACATTGTTGGCACGTTTAACTGAAATGTAAACCATCTGCTCAGTAGTGAGATTTCCTTGTTTATATGTTACTTTATCTTTTAGGAGCACAGCCGCTTTTAACGCCTAGTAGTCAGAGGGAATGGATCTGATTATAAGGTCCTATGAGTCATACCCACATCTTTCAGCTCATTTGGAATCTCAGTGTAGAGCGAAGAGAGACCCAATTAAGTTTTCTCAGTTCATTAGTGCTCCGCTCAAAAGAGAGACAAGCTCCTTACAATGAGCCAAAATATGTTTAAAATACAACCACTACCGTTGTTCTACTGAATCTAAATGTAGTTCTGGTGTCTCAACAACTCTAAGAACAGAATGCTGAGGGGTTGGAAATCTTTGATCTCCACTCTGCTGTTCTTCCAGTCTCTCCTTCGCTTCCCGTTGTTCCTTCTATGCCTTACTTTCTCTTGAATGTCACTCAGATTCAAGGAGAATAAGCATCGGATGGGCTCATCTGCCATGATCCAGTGCAATCAGCTTTGGTGGGCAGGGCTGCCACAGGCCACACTTCCTAATAGAGTAGCTGCAATTCCAAGGGGACCATCTATGGCTAGAAAAGGGGTCAGGGTAATGTGATATAATGTAAACATAACTTTATGGGGGTTAGAGAGATGGCTCAGTGGTTAAGAACACTTGCTGTTCTTCCAGAGAACCCAGGTTCAATTCCTAGCACCCACATGGCAGTGAACAACCATCTATAATGCCAGTTCCAGGGGATCCAACACCCTCTTCTGGCCTCTGCAACACAGTGCACATGTGTTGCACAAACATAAATGCAGACAAAACACTCATACACATAACACTTAAAAAGTAACAAATAAAATATTTTAAAAGATAACTTCATGTAGAAATTCTACCTAAAATGATCTGGCATTTTTGTTAGGAAACATCATGTAAAATTTAGGATTATTTTATAGTTAATTAATCCATACCTTTCAAACATGTACTACTGTGATAGACAAACAAAATATAAAAGAGTCCTCCAACTTAAAAGTGACGAAAAGTCAACAAAAATGAAATTCATGCTCATCAATAGAACCCTGAACCAGGAAAAAAATGGTCTGAAAAATATCATTGGATGCACAGGCAAAAATGTATAAGGACTATAGATTAAATAATTGCATCTATGCTAAGTTTTCTAATTTTGATCATTACACAATGGTTGTTCCTGCAAGAGAATATAGCCTTTTCCTATTAAAAAATACACAATGAGAAATTTAGCATGAACCCTTCTCAAATTATTTTTAATATAAAGAATGTGCATATGATACACAACATACATGTGATAGTAATAGAACACATATATTTTATAATAATCATATATTTATGTAGTATACATACTCTATATATGTGTGTGTGCATATATATGCATTTAATACAAATATAACACATATGTATAGTGAGAGGAAAGACATTAGGAAAAAGATGAAACTGTATAGACAATGTGCAAGGTGGTCATGGTTGGTGGTTATCATGAGTGTGCAGTCAGAAACAGGAATGCACATGCTTGTATCGCTCAACAATGTCATAATTTACTGGAATAACTGTAAATTTATAAGCTACAGCAGTTTCATTGATTGAAATTAATAATCCTGATTGTTCTCACTAGCGTGGCCATTAGCAATCAGAGGTTCTTTTATTTCGATCTTAATTACTAATATTACACATTACACTTCACATATTTGTGTGTGTGTGTGTGTGTTTGTGTGTGTGTGTGTGTGCAGTGTAGGATAGGGTTAAAGAGACCTCAGATTCAAAGAGACTGCTGAAGGCAGAGGCAGAGAGCTAATAAAGATGCAAAGAGATGGGGCTGGGAAGATGGCTCAGTGGATAAAGTACTTGCTATACAAGCATGACAGCCTGAATTCAGACCCCCAGCACACACATAAAAAGCCAGGTGTGATGGCTTTCACTTGTCACCACAGTATTAGGGGGCAGAGACAAGAGGATCCCCTGGACTTACTGGTCAGTTGGTGATTTCCCATTTCAGTAAGAGATCATGACTCAACAAATAAGTTGAAGAGAAACAGAAAGGCACCCAGTGTCAATCTCTGGCCTCCATGAGATCCTTGATGATCTTTGCCTTGCAGTTTGAACTCTTTCAGTTTCACCTCCACTGTAACACAGCGCGCTTCCCCCTGCATTTGTGTCTCTGTATCTCAGAATCTCCCTCTCCTTTCTCATAAAAGTGCTAGTCATTGAATGTGAAACCCATTATGTTTTGGCATGACTGCATCTTAACTCAATTATATCTGCAAAAACTCTAATTCCAAATAAGGTCACGTCTACAGACACTAAGGATTGGGATTTGAGTATATCTTTTTAGGAACACAATTCAACTACCACAGAGTGTGGAAGATCAAAGATTATTCAAAAGAAGACACTGTCTCTCCTTGCATTTGGCTACAGGGCAAACTGCTGTCAAACTAGGTGCAAGATCTAATTGTGAAAGTTATTTGAATTCCAAAGAATGACAAATTGGGAGTCCGAACAATTCTCCTATCCTAAGCTAGAACACTGATAAAGAAGTGGAACCCTGAGATCTGGGACAGAAATATCCCACTTTCTGGGCCTGAAGACTTTGAACTTTCAGGTTATCTGAATGTACTAAGCTATATAAGTGTTTGACACCTCCAGCAAGAGTACAGTAGCCTCTCTTTATTTGAGGCTGATGGATGTACAGCTAATAAGCCAGAATGGAAATCAATCTCATAGTCATGTGTTACTGGCCTGTTCTAATTGCTATGGTGTAATCAGAGGCAAGATAGCTTTCCAATAAGGATACTACATGACATGTATAACCTATAACATCATACATTCAAGAGCAGAGCAAAAGACAGTCATCTGCCACAACGAAAAACTTTGCTTCCTTATTTCCAAACCTAAGTCAATTCTCATGACTACGGCCCATCAGTTGAAGAGGAAGACAAGGCTCCTTGAGGAAGAATTATGCAATACTATAGCAAGTTCTTAAGTAGTTTTTCATGATCTTTTACCAAACAAAAGTGTGTGTGTGTGTGTGTATGTGTGTGGTGTATGTGTGCTTGTGTGTTCATTTACTGAAACAATTCTATATAGATGGAAAGAGGTATATTCATATACCTTTAAAACTGTCCCTATTTCTCATGGTTTATATAGCAATTACTAGGATTATGCCTCATTACAGTCTAATTGGAGAACTATTCACCCCTGAGAAGGAACAAACTATTTACTAAATGTGTTACAGGAGTGGGCCAATATGCTCAGGCAGAATTGTGAAGATATGTCTGAATCTGAAACCTGGAATATAAGAAGGATACAGGTTTCCATATTAACTTAAGGACACTTTCCTGAGATTCAGGATACAACATTTACTACTGAGATGTCTCTTTGAAATTGGGAGGGGAAAAGGTAACCTTTATGAATAAGGCAAGGTGTTTAAATTGTCTTACCAGAGTATGTAGAAAGGGAAAGAAAGACTTAGAGAAGGGAGCATGAGAGAATCTATTTAGAAGAAAAGCACCAGCTGGTCATATTCCTGGGGGGATGGAGGAACTCGGGATACATATTTATTTTACTAACTCAATAAGGGATGTGTTATGGAGGGGAAAACAGCTGTCTTGAGTGACAGCTATGACAACTCTTCTTTAAGGTCAGGGCTCATAGTGGAAAAGACTGCTATAGAACAGAGCTCCATATTGTCAAAAGGGAATAATGAGATTTTGAGGGAGTAAATGCCTTGTGCCAAGTGGATATGACATTGATGGCTGAAGTTCTGGCCCCTCGACGAAGGATTTTTCAATGTCACAGCAAGTACTTGTATAGTTATTTTCCAATCTTTCCACCAAAGGGACATGGATGAGCAACTTTATGCTGCAGAAATGAGACTCTCCACATCTTTGCAGAGCTCTTTAGAAGACCTGCCTTGAATTATCAGGGATCCAAAATGTCATAGGCAGTTGGAGAAAGAGCATTCAGTAGTCAGTTGGAAAACAGATTCCTGGCCCCTGCCTATTTCATAGTGGTCCCATGAGTCTAATGGGTTCTTGAATGGGTTCTTGAATATCTTAACAAAGTAGATGTGTTTAGGTAGTTAGCAGAGCAAATAAAACATCAATAACATAAGGAGTAAAATTCTAATGATATAAAATGTAATAGAAAATGGCAAAAGAAAAAGGGGGAGGTACTGGAGAGATGGTTCAGCAGTTAAGAGCACTAGCTGCTCTTACAGAGGACCTGGGTTCAGTTCCCAGCACCAACGTGGTGGCTCACAACTGTCTGTAACTTCAATTCCAGGGGGTCTGACACCATCTTCTAGCATTCTCAGAAATGGCAGACACATGGAACACATATATACATGGAGGCAAACACTCATACACATAAAATAAAAACTTAAAAATCCTTTTAAGGAAGAAATATTTTTTAAAGTCCTCAAAACTCCTTTCACTGCATATATAGGACAGTAAATTAGAAATAGTACCTCATTCTGAATGGAAAGACAGTGATTAGTGTTTCCCTCTCAAAAGTGTAGAACATACAGAGACATGCTTCTTATTCTTATCATAACGCTATTTAATTATCACTTTAGCCTTTTCCAAACCATTGTCATCATGATAGATGATAGAGCGTAGCATGTTTTTTGTAGAACTACAAAGTCTCTCCTGATACCAAGCACAGTGTGGTCCAAAGGAACCTCCATCATATGCACACTTTTCTGAATGTTTAATAAGTCACAGTATGTGATGTAATCATTGGAGCCAAAGATCAAGAAATGGCATACGCATAGCAGATGGACGGTTGGATATAATCCCTTCAAAAGTTCAAGGTTCTGCAACACCAATGGAGTATTCAGAGAGATAGCAGCCTAGCATCCAGCGGCACATCCCTGTGGAAGTAAAGGACACATATTGCACGTTGTATCTCTTACAACTAAGAAAGAAGCACACGTATCAGCAGACCTCTTTAGATTTCAAAAAACATCTGGAAGTATTGCTTCAGCCATTCATGAGATAAAATGGAAAGTTGCCAGTTGCAGTGGGACCCAAAAAAGAAATGTCTCTGTAGAAGTTCAGCCTGTGAACCCAATAATGACATCTTCAGGAACATGTGCCTCAGCTAATCACATCATGCTTGTTAATGGAGATGTTTACAGAAGACAGGAATGCTCTGTCTAGAAGCTCTATAAATATTCAACAAAAACTAACAGAAAATGATGCTGAAATATCTTAACTTCTGCGCCCCTCGAATAAATTTGTTCTGATCTGCCTTTTCACTAGCTCCCTAGAGCTTCTCTAATGAGATTAAGATCTAAATACAGTGAGGGCTGTCTTGAGAACATACACTATATTTTCCCTCCCTCCTTATTTCATTATTGTGGTATTTTTCTTCCCCTCCTACTTGGTTAAACCATATTTGCTATTTTCATAGGTCAAAAACAAGTACAGATTTGCAGTTCCATGTTTCAACTTCTCATTGAACTTGAAATCTTTATGGAGCATCTGTTTCAGGGGGTATCTGTACTAAAAATAGTTTTTATCTACTTTTTTGTTTTGTATAAATGAAATCATTCTGTTTGTGTTCTTTAGTAGTTTATGTTTTAGTTTCAACATGTTTTTGAAATTCACATGCCTTGTAGCATATAGTTACAATTCAATTTTTATTTATGTATAGCATATTCTATTTTTTGAATAATCCATATTTTATAAACTATCCTGCTAGTGGGTAGATGAGATATCATCAGTATGGATCTAATATAAAAGGTATCCTAGTGGATACATTTTATGCATTTGCACAAGTATTGTTTATGGTATATTCTTTGAAGTAGAATTACTAAACCACAGTGTGTGTTCATATTCTATCTGTTCCTTAAAGAATTCTCAAAATGGGGGAAAAATCACTTTTCTGAAGAGTGTTATGCAGTGTGTCCAGGGTCCTCCAAATCTTTAATTTCTACAAAGCATATGTTCTAATTTGCTTTCCTACCGCTGGGAGAAACACTATGACCAAAAGCAACTTTTGTGGGAAGACAGGGTTGATTTTAACTTATAAAGTAGTCCATCATCAAGGGAAGCCAAGGCAGAAACTCAAGCCAGGAACCAAAGCCAGGATCATAGAGGAACACTGCTTACTGGCTAGTTTCTCTTGGCTTGCTTAGTTAACCTTTTTTATAGAGTTCAGGCCCACCTGCTTAGGGATGGCACTGCCCATAGTGGGCTGGGCCACGTACATCAATTAGCCATTAAGAAAATGCCTAACAGACATACCCATAGGTCAATCTGACCTGGGAAATTCTTCCAAAGAGGCTCTCTCTTCCCAGATGACTCTAAGTTTTGTCAAGTTGGCTCTTCCCAGATGACTCTAAGTTTTGTCAAGTTGGCATTTTGAAGCTAACTATAACAATATACCTCCATTGTGTGAATTCTGGTACTCTGCCTCAAATACTATATATGGTAAGAAAGAAGGCAGAGGGTTTTGATTCTTGTTACAGTAACTATTTCTACAATTTCTCCTTGAAGAATATAAACCCTTTAAATTTTCTTTCTTCAGTAAGTAAACTCAATTTCTTTAGTCATTGCATATGTGTGTGTGTGTGTGTGTGTGTGTGTGCCTGTCTGTCTGTCTGTCTGTCTGTGTGTCTATGTGTGGTGGGGGGACCTGTCTCTAATGCCTCTGATTATTTCCATTGAGCTCTTCTAAGTGGCTCCAGTTTTTCAGATCCTGTGTAATCATGTACAGCAGATACAAACCAGATCCATCCCAAGCAAGCCAGAATGTACTGCTGTCTTATCCAAACCATACTTTGTGTGTATATTCTCAAAGCAAATAAACAATGCCTATGGAGGACTGGCTCACAATAAACACTGAAAAGGGTGGTTGGCCACATGACATAGTCTTATTTGCAATATCAGCTCCAGGAACTTTAATACAAATTTATTATGCAGAGCAAGCAGCACAAAACAATATTACTGAACAAGAAGGGCAAAGCACAGGTCTCTTATGACAATGAGATAATATTAGCTAGGTTTCAATTGCATCCTTTAGGGATCTAGTGACTGCATATTTGATGTTCAGTTTAACAACAAACATAAGTCTCGGTGGTAATTTAGTATTCACAGGAAGTTTTTCAAAAGCATTAGCTGGTTGCTAAGAAATACTGGAAAAGAAGGTGAAATATGGGGCGAAATGTTAATTTCCCTTGTATTTACTGACTTCAGAAACTTCTCTCTTACGTAAGAGTTGTTTAACAACTTGTACTTGGGAAATTCGAAGTGTGACATTTTTCTGCAAGCAGAAATATGCAAAAACAAAACTATTTTAGGCATACAGAAATTTCACAGGGTTGGTATTTGTTTTTACAGAGCAGTCTATCATGCCCACCATCACTTAGATAAGTGAAACATCTGAATAAAAAAGAAATGTTTGGGGAAAAAGTCAAATTGCCTCGGAAATGCTTGCATTTTCTCAAGTAGTCTGGTAATAATAGTTGAAAAAACAATTAAATGAGAGCTAGCTGGTGGCCAGCACCAAACTCCAGTCTTTGGTTAAATTATCTAACAAAATCTCCTTGATAGTTTTATAAAATAGAAAATTATGGTTCCATTTTCCTGGGTAGGATAAACATAAGTTAATGAGCAGCTAAGCTGATATATGAAACTTAAGACAAATTCCTAAAACCTTATACTTTAACAAATATTTTTATTAATTTTTATTTTATGTGTATGACTATATTGCCTGCATGTATGTAAGTGAACCCATGTCATGCAATGCCCGAGGAGGTCAGAAGAAGGGGTTGGATCCCCTGGAACTGGAATTATGGACAGTTATTAGCTGCCGTGTGGGTGCTGGAAATAGAACTTGGGTCCTCTGCAAGAGCCTGATCTACATAGTGAGTTCTAGGCCAGCTGGGGCTACAGGGAGACCCTGTCTCAAAAAGACCAATAAATAAATAAATAGTAATCAACTTTCAAAGGAAGAGAGAATAAATCACAATTTCAAGAGACTTGACATGAAGACCCAAGAAATAGGATGTGATGGCATGAAGAGAGAGGGCGATAAAGTTGCCATTTGTGTGAGAGCCAAGAGGATACACTTATGTATATGCTGGGGGAAAAGTTAATGTGGAGATGGACTTTGAACACAGAGCAATAAATGCTCCTAATGGAGCAACTATCCCCTGAAGGTAGAAGACAAAGATGGAATTCCAAGCACTGAGAAGAAGGAGGATTAAATGTGTAAGGGAAGAGCAATAACTATTTGAAGGAGAAAACAGGAAAGGGACATAAAGATGAATGCACTGGGTGGGAAAATAACAGTGCATTTCAGGACACCTCTACTTTCTGTCCTATTGGAGGCCCCCTTCCCTTCTGACAGTGAAGGATTGGAGTACTTTAGATGGTGGGGATTCAGATTGGTTGAGGAGCTGCACATTTCCTTCAATGTGTCTAGAAAGTACTCATTTGAAAGTACTTGGATAAAGTCCCTGCATAGCCTTGATACTATGAATACCTAGGGTACCCAGGAGAGCTCCCTAAGGAGAACACTGCATCTTCAAGAAATTACTGATCAGAGGAGAAAGCAGGGGGGGGGGGGGGGGGCAGTAACATAGTAAATACAATAACACAACAAGGATATTTGCAACAAGAATATTTTAGGCTATTGGAGGAAAGTAATGTTTTAGTAATATAAGACCTGACTGCCCTCTGGGGCTGGAGAAATAGCTCAGTGGTTAAGAGAACTGTCTGGTCTTGCAGAGGACCTAGGTTCCAATCCCAGGACCCACATGGCAGCTCACACATGGCAACTAACAACCATCCCTAACCTCCAGTTCCAGGGATCCTGATGCCTTCTTCTGGCTTCTGCAGGCACTGCAGGATACAAGTGCACTTACACATGCAGGCAATACACTCATACACAGAAAAAATAAATTTAAAAAAGACTAGACTGTGTCCAAGTTCTCATTTCTGATATCTCATAATCAATTTGCTACTAGCATCAAATGTCCTAAGCTTGACAGAAAACGGTCATTTCAAGTCACTCACTGGTTTTTAAGAAATTTTTGGTGGCATAAGAACAAAATGAGAAGTCAAGGTCAATATGAAGAGGATGATAAATAATCAAACATCCATTTTCTGGGCCAAATAGACTAATTATTATCATGGTGGCACGATTTGCTGTTGCAGAATTATCAGTTATTTCAAGTGCTTAAGAATTGTGATGTCACAATCACTTTTATGTTTTATCGTTAATGCAGAAGAAAACAATGATAATGAAGAAATTTTGAGCGGTGGATCTTCTTTGCAACATACAAATGCTACTGATCTTTTAAATATTCCTGTTCTTAATAAGACATGCTGTTAAAAATCAAAGTAAGAGCAGGGGGAAAAAAACACAGGTAAAAAATTTAAAACCCAGTTTAGGTTAATAATAGTAAAATCTTTGAATACATAAAATCTTTATGCTGGGTTTAAGTTGAGCTATAATTTATAATATTTATTTATGTATTTACTTTTTATAAATAGGTCGACAGGTATCTCAGGCTGACCTTGAACTTGACAGGTACCTCAGGCTGACCTTGAACTTGCTATGCAGCAAGGATGACCTTGAACTACTGATCCTCCTACCTTTACATTTCAAGTGCTGGAATTACAGGTATATACCACCACACCTAGCTTATGCAGTATTGAGGGTTGAATCCAGAGTTTCAGTGGTCCTAAAAGTGTGTGCAGCTAATACAAGCTTTAAAAGCACTTCAAGCCACTACTGACAGAATAAAAAATAGATCCAAAAATCATAGCTGGGTTTTGTGTGTGTATGATGTTGGAGGTTGAACCCAGGCTTTGTACATACTAAGCAAACACTTTGCCATTGAGCTAATTCATAACCCTTTCCAATCATGGTTGGGAAATTAACCCTATCTTCTCAATCATAGATAGAGTACAAAAGAATTCAGCAAGTTTTTATAATGTTTGAATGGCATTTACTAACTGCTTGAAGTACAGAATATGTATTCTGTCCAAGTGCATATGGGTCTTTCATTAACATTGGCCATCAAACAAAAATTACAATAAATTACAGAAGCATTCAATCATATGAATGATATGTTCTTTGCAAAATAGAATTAGAAGTCAGCAACAACCACTAATGATAAAATCCCCATATTTGGAAGTTTAATAAAATACTTCTGAATAAAACATAAAAGGCAGAAGCATAAAAGAAATATCTGAAATGAATTGTAATGGAATACATTTTATAAAAATTTTGGAATGCTGATGAAAAACATCAATTACAGATTCAAATCCCAGCACCCACATTGTGGCTAACAACCATCTGTAACTCCAGTTCCAGGGGATCTGATGCCCTCTTCTGACCTCTGTGGGCATTGCATGACAGGGTGCACTTACATACATACAGGTAATACACTCATACACATAAAATAAAAATAAAAAATTTTTTGAAAAGTGATTTTATAGCCCCATATCAATGTAATGAAAGAAAAAAAGCACAAATTACTAATATCAGTTAATGACAGATGATTATGAAAAGGATCCTGTACACATTAAAATTATTGGAGGGTCTGAGGAGATGGCTAAACTCTGGAAGCATTTGCCAAGAAGGAAAGTTGATGAGAATTTGGTTCTCTTGAGTCCATGTAAGTGCTGAGTGAGAGAGGCAGCCCATCTGTAATTCCAGCCTCAAAAGGTGGGGAAAGAGTATTCCTGTAGCACACCCATTTGTTACACTAGCCTTATTGGGAAGTTCTGGGTTTGTTATGAGACCCTGCCTTAAAAGAATAAGGTGTTACAGTGACTGAGAAAGATTTCCGACATCAACTTCAGGCCTCCACAAGCATATGTCTGCCCACACAAGTACTCACTCACACAGTATGTAAACATTCATACACATTTGCACACACATGCACATGAAAAGAAGAAAAAAAGTATTAGGGAATAGTTTAAGTATTTTATATAATCACTATCCATGCATTATGTATGGTATTTTAAATTTTATTTTTATTTTATGTGTATGAGTGTTTTACCTGCGTGTATGTAGGTGTAGCACATGCATGCAATGCCAGTTGAGGCCAGAAGAGAGTGTCAGATCCTCTGGAACTGGAGTTACTAATAGTTGTTAGCCACCATGTGGGTGCTGGGAGCCAAACCTGGGCTCTCTGCAAGAGCAGCCAGTGCTTTTAACTGCTGAGTCATCTCTACAGCCCCAAATTTGATATTTTAAAGTAGATAGACTGAAATACACAATTAACTAAAACTGATTCAAAGAATAAAATCTAGGATCTTCCAATATTTACTAAAGAAATGAAACATACTGACCAAAATAAACTGTTCAAAATTCTAGAAGGAAAAAACACTTCCCAATTCTTTTTATAAGGCCAGTATAACCCCAGCTCCAAACCTTGACAGAAACATAAGAAAAGTAAGCTGTAGAAAAATATCGTTCATAAGCCTTGAAAAAGTTGTTATCCACCAATTAGCAAGTCAAGCCAATCAATAGTAACAATAACAGGAAATGATTCAGTGAGAGTTAGCTCAGAAATGCAAGGTCACACGAAGAAATTAGTGTAAGTCACTGCAATAATGACAAGGTAGACACACTGTAGAATCATCTTGTCAGGTGCAGAAAAGGCATTTGGCAATTTAACATCTATTCTACTCATGATTTAAATAATAAAATCCCTACAAAATGAAGAATAGAAATGAACTTCAGTTTTTCAGAGGATAAGTAATACTGAATTTAATGATAAAATGATAAATATTTTCCCTTTAAGATGAAGGAAAGGATATGAATGCCTGTCTCATCCATTTTTGCTCTATGTTGAACTAGTGAATATACTCAACTTATGCGGGCAAGGAAAGAAAAACATAACAAATGGAAAGAAGTAGTTTATTGCATTGCCAAGCACTGTATTACCTAACTGCTGCAAGCTTCATACACTATCCCTATCCTACACTGACCCTTTAAAAATCACCAGATCTGTTGGATTTTGTGGTCCAATTGGTACAGCAGTTTGTATGGCATCCTACATGTTGCAGAACCTTTTTCTTGTCTAGTTCCAATCAAGATTGGTAGTGTTTGAGATGATGCAGTAAATGTGTTGGAATAGATGCTCAAATGAGGTACCTGCTGCCTCCAAAATTCAAAATCCAAAGGGCCCAGGTAACTGCTGTGGATCTTCTCAGTGTTAGGAAGGTGATATAGAGCAACTTCACTTTGAAAGGGATATAGGGACATGTCCCAGACCACTGGAGTTCTAGAAATTTCACCAAGATGATGGGACTCCTATGTTTTGTGGACTTTATTTCTTTCCCACTGACAAGTGTCTTATTATTTGTTAATTCTTGCTTAGCAGGTTTTATCACTTATTTCTGATGATATATAAACCTTCCCCAAGTCAAAATGTGTCCTTATTTAGAAATAGGGTCGCTGTCAGTTGTTAAAATGTAGTCACAGTGAAATAGGGTGGACTTATAATCTGTTAAGAGTGGTGTCTTTATAAAAGGGGAAAGTTTGGACACAGGAATACACACAGAGAGAATCCCATGTGAAGAGGTCAGGATGGCACTGCAGAGACCAGGGAAGAGGAACGGCTGGCAATGACAGCAAAGCTAGAGGGCAATTCCCTGTCACTGCATATCCAATCACTCCTGGTCCCCAAAAAGCCACCAGCTGACTTTTTGTCTCTGTGGTTTTCTTTCTGTTCTAGAATTTCATATAAATGAAAGTAGTGTGTGTGTGCCTGGCTTCTTTCAACTAGTAGACGCTCCTGCTTTCCCTAATAAAACATTTCCAACAAAGGATCTATAACTAGAACAGCATTCTACATTGTAGGAATGACTTATAATATGGACATAATCCAGACTAGTGACTTACCTAACCTTGCAAACAAAAAAGTTATTGTTTATAATGTAAGCAAACTCACTGAGCCATGTGCTTCTCTTTTGACCTGGGCTCTTGACCTTAATCCTTCAGGACCCCACTTTGCCCTCCACCCATGGTGAATGAACATGGGTGTGCTTGATTAACATATCAAAGCACTGGAAGCAGCATGCCATTCACAGTGAATGAGAATAACTGAGAGAATAATATTATTCACTGAGAATAACTAACTGAGAAGTCTGTCTGAAACTGTGTGTGTGACATTCTAGGCCTAGGGATCTGTGATGGTTTGAATGTGAATATTCCCCATAGGCTCCAAGTATTTGGACATTTTTGTCCCCAGTTGGTGGTGCTTCTTTTGGGAAGACTTAAAAGTGTGGCCATGCTGGAGAAAGAACATCACTGGGGGTGGGCTTAGACAGTTCTTAAGCCTTGCTGGATCTCGAGTTGCTCTCTTGCTTCCTGTGCCTACTTGAAGATGTGAAAGCCTAGCTTCTGCTCCTCCTCCAGCCACCTCTGCTGCCATGCCTCCCCGCCATGATAGTTGGACTCTTGTCCCTTTGGAGCCATAAGCTCAAATAAACTTTTCCTTCTACAAGTTGCTTTGGTCAGTGTTTCTACCACAGCAACAGAAAAGTAACTAACATGGGAGGGAAGGGCAAGATTTTCTGGTAAGGGTGGATCCTAGCCTCCACTTCAATTCATGCTGGAGAGACTTTCAATTAAATAGTGAGTGAAGCCTGGCTAAAGAGCACATTTCCATGAGACATCTGAAGGAAATGGTGCTCAGAGTTCAGGTCCATTGTTGGCTTTAAAACTAATGTCAAAAGTCAGGCTGTTTCTTCATTAGGTCTAACTAATGAGGCTTGGAAATGCTGTGCGACATAATATGGTAACCTTCAAAAACACATTTAAATGAAATGTACCTTTTAAGATTACAAAGTGATTTCTTCATACATATGATGTGTGCGTGTGATACAGCCCTGAATCTCTTTTGTAGTGTCATAAGCACGGCAAAGGAAGTTTAGTTGAAAAAAAAATGATTGAACACAAGCCAAAACTGTAATAAGGTTTTAACAAAAAGCACTGCTAGATTAGGAAATGTGTTTTTCTGTGTACAGCATCTTTAAAATAAACTTGGATCCTTCTCCCCTCTCACTCCCTGCCCCATCATCCACTGTCCTCCTCGCTCTCACCTCCCTACTTCCAAGCCCACCAGATCCACTCTCCCTCATGCTGTTGCTTTTCCTCAGTGCTCCCCTTGTATGCTGGCCCTCTGCCCTCCGTCCTTCCCTGCTTCATTTAGTAAGCAGGAGGTGCATCATCATTTGTAGATGTATAAGTACCCCTTGGAATAAAACTCCTGTCACCTACACTACGTTTCTACATTTCTGAGATGTAGCCCCACATGAATTTTAGTCATAAAATTCTGTTTCACTATGAGTCTCTGAAACCTTCTAGCTTCCTGATGTTAATTCTGTAAGCAGAATGTAACTATTTTATGTGCTTAGTTCTATTGGGAGATGCATTTGAGAATGCATAGCCCATGAGACAAATCGAAAATTCTGAGCTACATCTCCCAGAGACAGAAAGGTTTTATATAAGCTATATCAATATTTCCCAGAACAAACTATTCACTCTTCAGGAGCTCTCTCCTTCCACTCTGAGTTCTACCCTTTCCCAAGCCTTTCCCTGTTCTGTATTTTTACCCTGTAGGACTCAGCCAAGCCTCCTTGTGAGAGAACCTTATCACGGTTCCTGCATCTCAGAAAACCACCATGGAAGAGCTACAGGATCTGGCAACTTTCCAGTTTCCCTTGAGCTAATAAGAACTAAAACAAGGAAGGCCTTCCAAAATTGTAATTTTCAGACTGACTCCATTTCTTTCAAGAAATTCATTATTTTTCTTCCTCTCAGTCTTAGTCCATTTTGTGCTACTACAAAATACCTCAAGCTAAATTATTTTTTTCTCACAGTTCTGGAGGTTGGCAAGGTCAAGACCAAGGCAATGGCAGGTTCAATTGTTCAATGAGGGTGACATTGTCTGATAGAGGGTGTTGTGCCCTCACATGGTGAAAGGCAAGCCCCCATAAAGGTTTTCTTCCCAGTCACAAGAATCTCTCACCACATAATCATATCTTAAAGTTCCCAGCACTTAGCACTATGAAACTGGCTACGCCTAGTTTTAGAGGGCACAATTCAGACCACTGTGTTCTGCTGTTTTACTCCAGCCCCTCTACTGAGTAACCAGAAAAACTACTAGTTTTAAGTGGGCCCCAGATGAGGACAAGTCTTTGCAACAGGTCCGGGCTGCTTTTCAAGCTGCTCTGTAGCCATCATATGACTCAGCAGATCCAAGTGTGCTTGTTTGTGTCAATGGCAGATAAGAGAGCTCTCTAGAGCCTTTGGCAGGGCCAGCCAGGGGAAGTGCAGTGTAGACCTTTAGGAATTTGGAACAAGGTCCTGCCCTCATTCAGGTAACTATATTTCTTTTGAGAGAATTTTGGGCTGGTGAGCATTAGTAGGAACTGAATCCTTCATCATGGGCCATCAAGTTACCCTGTGACCTGGGCTGCCCATCACAAACTGGATGTTACCTGCTTAACCAGGGTACTTAGGCATACACAGTAGCATTTAATTA
>NW_008341187.1:3143085-3170476 GCF_000622305.1 Nannospalax galili | reverse complement strand
TATATATATATAATGAGATCAGATATGAACAAGTCCCCAAGGTGTAAATAAGTTACACGAAGTGACTCAAATAGCCATGGCTCCTATTCTTGCACTCTCCCAGGCTGCACCTATAGGCTCATGAAAGGTTTCCTGTCATCATTTGACATAGAAAGAGAAGAACTGAGTCTGGTTGCAGTTATTCTGCCCAATATGCAAACAGGTGCAACAATACAGAACTAGACTATCCCTAAAGGACAATGGGATATCCCTTAAGGACAATGGGATATCCCTAAAAGACAAGATATCCCTCAAGGACAATGGGATATCCCTTAAGGACAAAGACAGTAAGATATCCTTCAAGGACAATGGGATATCACTTAAGGACAATGGGATATCCCTAAAAGACAGTAAGATATCCTTCAAGGACAATGGGATATCCCTTAAGGACAATGGGATATCCCTAAAGGACACCAATAATGGGAAAGCTTCACCATGAGCCAAATTTCAGGCTGTGCATCTAGTCTTGTATTTTGCACAGAAGACCAGATTTGTGGTTATATATTAACTTACAGACACTAGCCAGTGCCTTGGCTGGTCAGGAACTTGGAACATGACTGGAGAATTGACTGCAAAGAAATCTGGGGAAGATGGCGTAGGGAGATGGTTCCGTCGGAAAAGTGCTTACCTTGTAAGCATGAAGAGCTCAGTTCAACCCCAAGAATTAAAATTGAGGTGGTAGCACATGCTTGTAACCCCAGTGCTGGAGATGTGAGGATGGGGATCCTTGAGGCTTACTGCTCAGCCAGTCTAGTGTCATTGGTGAGCTCCAGGCCAACAAAGAGATCCTGTCTCAAAAGAGGTGGATGGCATTTGTGAAGATGAAACTTGAAGTTGTCCTCTGGCCTCCATGAATACTCGTACATGTATACCTGTGCACACATGCACATGTACACACACATTTAAAAAAAAAGAAATCTGGGGAAGAGGCATATGGAGAATTCTGAGTGGCCAACAAATATGAAGATATTGAGTCCCATGTGAATGCTCACCAAAGGACAGCCTTATCATGTTTAATAAATAAATGAGTAAGATGACCTGTTCTATGGATACCAGTAAGACTCCTGCCCCAGCCACCCATGTCATCACTCAGTGGACACAGGACCAAAGTGACCACAGTGGCAGAAGTCAGCACTTCTAATCACCAAAACTGAACTGGCTATGGAAACCACCATGCCAAATTTGCCAGAAGACCAATATTGAATCCCCAATATGAGCTCATTCCTAGGATGATCAGTCAACTACTGGTGGCAAGTTGATTCCATCAGGCAAAAGGCAGCCTTCTATTCTTACTGGAGAGACATTATTCTGGGAATGGATTTGCTTTCCCTGTATACAATGCTTCTGCCAAAACTATCACCTATGTACTTATACAGCATTCACACGGAATTGCCCCTGACCAAAGAACTTGCTTCACAAAGGAAGCACAGCCATGCTCTCATGCTTATGGACTCCACTAGTCTTGTGATGTTCCCCTCATCCAAAGGCAGCTGGCTTGAAGGGAATTAAAGAATAACCTTTTGAAACAGAGCCAGGTAAGTGACAACTTTGCAAAGATGGGACAAGCCTTTTGAGAAGGCTGTACATGCTTTAAATCAGTATCCAACGTGTTATTTCCTCCACAGCCATGATTCATGCGTCAGAAATTAAGGAGTGGAAACGAGAGTGGCACAACGAGAGTGGGTTATCACGGTAACCCACAAACTCATTTTTGCTCCCTATTCCCAACACACTATGCTCTGCTGACTGGGAAGCTTTAGTGTCTGAAGGAATGATTCCATTGAAGTAGAGGTCAGGATTGCCACCTGTCCACTCTGGATTCCTCATGGTCTTGAGTCAGCAAGCTGAGGGGAATAGCAATGGTAGCTACGGTGGACTGATCCAGAATACCTAGGGGAAGTTGAAATACTACTCCACAGTGGAGGAAGGTTTGTCTGGAATACAGCAGCTCCTTCCTGCAATCGTGCCTCCCACTAATGTTAATGAGAAATTGCAACAACCCAATCCAGGCAGATAAAAGAATGTCTGAGCACCTCTGGGAATGAAGGTTTGGGTCACTGTCAGGTAAAGAATGATGCTGCTGGCAAAGGGAATAAAGGAGCAGCAGCAGAGAAGACAGTTATAAATAACAACAAAGACAACGCAACAGTTACACATGGCCGTAGCAGCCTTATTTCTGGTTTTGTTGAAAGCACATTTGTTTACATGTTAAGTGATTATTTTTCATTCTCCTCTTACTCCTTATCATAGGTGTTGAGTCTGCTAAGTATTTAAGTGATGTTAAATTTATATCATAGTACTTAAGTTATGTGTTATCAGGAGAGGAGTGAGGAGTAAACACCACTCAAGGACTTTATATCTTCCAGGGAAGAGATTAGTGAATTTTCAGTCATATACAGTATAGTTGTGGAACTATAGGTGGAAGTATAACTTTGCTGTCTTTACTTATGTGGCTTAAATACATGCATATGGGTACTATACTGACCAGGAGCAGACCTGTAATAACTGACTTAGGGTGTCAATTTGACTAGATTAAGGGATATCCAGTTACTGAGAAAAGGATTACACATTCTCGGTGCTTCAGCAGGCTCAGATCTCTGCTGAAAAGTAAACTGCGTGGAAACTCATTGAATTAGAATCATTGGGCTCTCCAAGTGTGCTAGATAGCTTTGGTTGTTAACTTGACCCAACTGGATAGAGGGAATCTCAACTGGGGAATTTCTTTCATTGGACTGGCCTGTGGCCATGTCTGTGGGGTATTTTGATTGTTGAATGATGTGGGAGGGCCCAGCCCACTATGGGTGGTGCCACCCCTGGGCAGGTTGTACTGACATTGGAGAAGTAGTTACCCTCAATGTGGACAGGCATCATAGATTAGGTAGAGGATCAGATCCAACAAGCAAGAGAGCCCGGGTTCCCCATTTTTGGAGCTAGAATAACCCTTTTAACCTCGCTTTTGGACTCTACGATTCCCACCAGTTGCCTCCTGGCTCTTGGGCCCCTAGACACAGGGAGAGAGCACCACAGCTTTCACTAAGTGAATGATCACAGTAGACTTGTTAGAGCATGAATTACCAGTTATTTACCTTCCTCTCATTCTTTGACTTTGGTCCCTCCTGTACTGTGCAAGCAAAGCTACTGTAGTGCAGATGTCTTCTTGTCTACCTCTTCTTTATCCAGGTAGTCTCATTCTTTAATTATACTTGCTAATTGGAACATGCATATCCCTTGACATATACACACCCAATAGCTATTTGTAATTTTTAAAACGTTAGTCTGAATTAACAACTTTGTACTTATTCCCTTAGAACCGTTTTTTTTTTTTTTTTTTTAAGTTGACTTAAAAGGACTTGAAAATACTGCCTACCCGAAGTCCCCAAAATAAATGCATTCCTTGGTTCTAAAACCTTTGGAATGGACTGACTGTGACACCAACTTTACTGATCTCCAGCCCTCAGGTGGTATACAGAGAGGTTTCTCAACCTCCTTCATTAAGCAAGTCGTTGCTCCTTCTTTTTCTCCCTCCTTTATATATATAGGATACACACACACACGCAGGGGGGGTGGGGGCAGAATGTATTTCTTCTCAGTTCTGTCACTTTGAAAAATCAAACCTTTTTTTACAGGTCTAGAGAAAAAAAGTAAAATATTCCAAGTTTTCAATTTGTTCTAGTTTTTAATATCTAGGACTTTTGTTGCAAATATTGCCAAAGGATTGGAAGGACTATGGAGTTCAGAAATATTGTCAACGTTTTCAAGACTTAATGGGACATGACTCTCCCCATTTCTGTATGTCACTCGTTTGTAACATGATTGTGCTGCTCTTCCCATCAACAAGTAGTCTATTTCACTGACCATGTGACTGCTCTGAGAAACAGACCATTAATAAATGTGACAGGCAGTGGCATGGAAAGGACTTGCCCACTGGGGCTTATTCTCTTGGTATTCTTGCTGCTGCCATATAAATAAGCCTGGGCTGTGTGACAGACAGTGAGAGACATGTGGCCTAATCATCCCATCACTCTGGCCAACACCTTGCCAAATGCCAGACATGCAAGGCAATCTTCAGTTCACCAATCAGCTGACCACGGACATGTGAGCCAACCAGACAGCAGCAAAGTCAGGCCAAACAAAAGCAGTCTAGCCAACTTCACATGAGCTAGTTAGAGACTGTTGCTTTAGCACCAAGGATTTGGGGTAGCATATTATACAGGAAAAAATAACTGAAATAATACTTAAATCATTATTCATTAGTAAGCATGTAATGAATGCCTTCTTGTGTGAGTCCCTCATCCAGGCACAGGCACACAGAGCCAAATCTACCTGAAGAGGTTCATAAATAACATTGTTTCAGATACCAGCACACAATAGTGCAGTGTGATTCTTGCTGTAGTGTAATTAAAAAATAAAGCAAAAGGTGAGACTGAAGAGGAAGAGAGACCACCGAGAAATCCAGGAAAGCAGCAATGAGGGTCAATAACAAGTTGAAGGAGAACCTTTTAAGTAAAGGAAAACGCAGATGCAAAGGCTCAGACATCAGAAGATATAGTTTCAGGAAATAAGCACAATGCAACAGAAATAGTGTACAAAAAGATGAAGAGGTGAACAAAATATGGGTTGACCTTTTTCCTAACTATGATGAAAGCTCCATTAAATTAATAATCACAAAAGTAAAAAGCACAATACATTGTTAGAGGTTGAGTTACACAATTATTTACCTTCCTCCCATCCTTTGACTTTGACCCCGGCTGCAATGTGTGAGGAAAGCTATTGTAGTGCAAGCCTCTTCTTGTCTGTTTGTCCTCATGGTCTAGTTCACTGTCACACCATTCTGTTAATCCTGTTTAATTATACTTATTGTTGTTCCACTTGGAGAACACACCCTTTAATTGGTATGAATACTCCAAATTATATGACAGGCAGTTATTTGCAAAGCAACTGAACTTTTAAAGGCTGAGTCTGCAATTTCGTAAAGTTGGCTTCTTAGCACATTGTGCAAAGTCACTGGTTTAAAGTGATTTGAAAACACACCTTCCCAGAATCATGAAAATAATAAATGCATTCCTTTAGGAAAGTCCTTAGGATTGTATGAACTTAAATACACTGAAGACTACCTCAAAGTATTTGGAGACTTATGTGGAGAAACATTTTAGGTGAATCTGTTTCTAAAGCCTTCATTCCTGGAACTTCTCCATTCACCCATGTGTCTGCCATAGCTATTAGATGATGACAGAGAAATAAATTACCTGTAAAAGTGGAGAGCTAGAAAGCCTTCCAGAGGCAAGCCTACACAGAGCTGGGTAAGTGTCCAATAAATGCTCAATGGAAATAATGACAACTTCAGTCTCATCAGACATTAACGATCATTAGAGGCTGCACAAAGTTCAAGATTCAGGTAGTTTCTTTTCCACAAGACAATACAAAAGGATAAAAAAGAATTTGCAGAGTTCAATTTATTAAGTCGTGTCTAATACATAATTGTATTTGCTCTATATAAAAAAGAACACCAAGTATAAAACTATAAAAAATAACCCTCAAAATTATACAATTTGTTTTCAGAGCATGATTTTTAAAAGACATCTTTAAAAGTCTAATTGTAATGTGCCACAGGATTCATCATAGGAAGAAAGCAAAATCAAACTGGGAGAAGCCGATTACCGGATGACAGGTAAACCTAAGGAACTCAGGAAGAATTACAGCTTCATTTCTGCTGCTGTCCGCAGTGCCTCTGTGATGGGATTCATGAATTTTCTTGAGAATTTTAACTAACAAATTTGCCATGTTACTAATGTTATTTTAATCCATATCACAACTTGAACATTTCACAAACCTTGAGAACACTGTTTTCTTTTAAATTTTAATAATGACCTCAAATACTTTTAAAAAACAATTATAGAGAAATTCCTGACATAAACGTACCATCTTAAAGTGTATGATTGTGGCAATTAGATTCCAAGTGCTATGCAACCACCACAACTGTGTTTTAGAGGGTTCGTAGAACTTTTATCCGAAAGGAAGACCCATACCCATTCCACAGACATCCCTCCCCTTTGGTAATCACTAATCTGATTCACCTCAGGATTTACCAGTTCTGGATATTTTGGAATCATATAGCATGTGGCCTTGTGTGTCTAGCTTCACATTTTTTCAATTATTACCATATCCCTCTAAATTTAAAGACATTTATTGGTGTAAGTTATAAGAAAATATACAGTGGAATCTACAGAGCTTGTTACGGGAGTCAGTGCAGTTATCTTTCTGAATGTAAATGCATTCAAGGAAATGATACATTTTAAAAGCAAAGTCAAAATCTTTAGAAGTCATGCTGGTAACTATTCCAAGAAATTTCACATTAGGACTGTTTTCACCAAGCTACTAGAATACTGCAGGAAAACTAAACTTAAAACTAAACTTAAAGCCAATTAACAGAACAAGATTTTTAAAACTTTTTATCATTCATCTAGGCTGTTTGATCACCTTACTAGAAAATTGAAGCTATGGAATAAACATCAATAAAAATTATAAAGATTTCAACAGAAAGAGTATTCTAGGACAATGAAGAGCAGAAGCTCTGTTTTGTACTGTTTTGATTTTTTTTGTAATGAGTGGCAGTGCTCTTACACATGTTGGAGGTCAGAGGACAACTGCCCTCATGCATCATCTGCAGGAACACAATTCACCTCTTTTGAGATAGCATCTCTCACTGGCCAGGTCACCAATTATGCTAGAAATGCCTATTGAGTCCCAGGTATCCACCTGTCTCCACCTTCCCAACGCTGAGATTGTAAATGTGTGCCACCATGCTTGGCAGTTTTACATGTGTTCTGGAAGTTGAACTCAAGTCTTTGTGCCTTTTTTTTTTTTTTTTTTTTTGGACTTCTGAAGTGCCAGCTGGCCTGGAACTCCCTATGTAGATCAGGCTGGCCTCCCCTGCCTCTGCTATACCACCACACCCAGTCAAGCCTTTGTTCTTTTTAAACCAAATGCTTTACCAACTGGGTCATCCTCCTGCCCCAGCTCCTTCTTTCAATTTCAGTCTTTCATAGCCACTACTTAAAAATAACAGAACTAATGTCACCTTTATAGTAGAAACATAAGAAAACTGAATCCATCAGTTCCTCTGTCAAATATTAGACATATCAGTTTATTTACTTAATAATCTTGTCTGAAAAAAATTCTAGTTTATAAAATAAACTGATGAATTTATCTTTGATGGGAAAGGACAATTTGACCTACGAATTTGACACCAAGAATTCAAGAGCTATAACTTCATTAAACTATTAGCACCACTAGAACTATCTGTGTATTATAATATTAGCAGGCAAACATGTTACTAAAGTAATTTTGGTGATGCCTAAAATTTTATTAATATTAATGAAAAAGAAAGCATTTCTTTCCCTTCTCAGCTTGTTCTGAAATGCTTTCGCTCATACTGAAGATGTAAACGTCAATCCAGCATGTAAAAAAACTGGAAAGTTACTTTAAAAGATTTGTGTCAATGAATCTTTACTGCATTTCTACAGACCATGTTCAAAGTTTAATAATGAAAAGTCACCTAACACATTGAAATAGATCTAACTAGAAAATGTATTTGAAATGTTCTAAGGTAACAAACTTCAAGATGACTAATTATGAAGATTATGTATCTCAGAAATTTATGCATAAACAGTAAATTTTTTTCAGTCATGGATGCAACAAAATTCTTGTACATATTTAGTAAGATATCTTCGTTCTCAAGATTTTCAGAGTCTCATACCACACTTCGTTAATTCTACTTTCTTTTTGGTACTATGCAGAAATTCTTTCCCAAACAGTAGGAACCAAATATCCAGGCAACAGTATTTGCCAAAGTAATTTCCTTTCATTCAAATGTCCTTTCTCCTTCTGTATCTGAAAAGAGTGACCTCCCCCTGCTCCAATAGAGACACACTTCTCTCAGATTCTGAGTGCCTCAGCATTCTCATTCATAAAATGAGAATGGTAAAGATAGTTTTTTAAAGCTTAATCTTCTAAATAGTAGGAAATAATTATGTAAAAGGTTAATTTCAAAAATAAACCAGCTTTCTTTTTTCCCTCTTAATTTAGGAATGACTTTACTAGAGTTAGCCTTTACTAAAGTCAATTTTTTTTCTGGAAATTAAGCTTAGATTAATACTAACAAAACTCAACATTACATTATTTTAAGAATAATGGAATGAACTAGTCCTAAGTGTATCTGTTTTAAAGCTATAACCAATATCCTGCTTCACAGGTTTCATGAGTATGTTACTTCCACGTATAGGAAAATTTAGTTACTAGCCAAGCATTGTATCAAAGAATTCTTTCCATGCAAAAGCTTCACCCAGAACTGGGCTAACTGCTTTCTTTCAACTGCACTTCTTAACAAACAACTCTGTAGGTTCCAATCATATTCTCTTTCAATGTGATGTGCCATGCGTGAAACAAACTTTAAAATGTTTGAATAAGTTTTCCTCACAATATTTGTGAGGAAATATGTTTTGATTTCCAACAGCCAAAAGAAGTCAAATCTCTGCAAGTTAAATCTCTTATCAATATAGACACAAACTCCAATACCATCAATGTGCATTAAGAGTTTTGTTGAAAACACCATTCACTATTTTCAATATTACTAAGATCCCAACATTCAATGTTAAAAAACAGTTAAGAAGAGCAACATGTAATCTATGCAGAACAGTGTCCAAGATCAAGATAGATTCTACACACCTGATAAATCAGAAACCTACACTTAATCTCTTATTGACCGGGTTGAAAAGATCCACATTAAGTATCTTCACAGAATTTAATCCAGTATTTCTCTACTTCTATTCTTTGTTTATTCTAAAAATCCAACACATTCACAGCACTTTGAAACTACTAAACCAGAGAATGAGACAACTTGGCTAAAGGTTACTGATAATGAACTAAAATTTACACTATAATTTATCTTGAAAAAAATTACCGTAAGTAACATAATTTAAATATTACTTTAAAAAAAAGTTAAGTTATAGTATCCAATGTATTTTGTCACATGGTTATAAAATTAAGACAACATAATTTAACCATTAATAAATTATGACTTAATTTTGGATTTTACATATGTACATACATATATACTCTTAATAACACAAAAGTGAGGCAGCTAGTATGTCTCAGGCTTTTAAGATCATATCTTATTGTGTATCAGAATCACCTGGGGATCTCATTCAAATAGATCTGTGAGATCTCAGAAACAGACAGACTTCCAGAGATTAGGAAGTTAATCTCTAGGAAGGGGTTTGAGAATAAAAGTTAATTTAGATACTGCCCTTCATCCTGATGCTTATCTTTTACCCTACTAACTACCAAAGACTAAGAAATCAAAGATTCCTCAAATGAATATCTACTAGGCCACGAAACAAACCTTCTGTTTTTTCATGCTTAAGAGGTTTCCATACAAGTTTTAGAGAAATATTCATGCCAGAAAGTCTAGCTTCTCAAACCACTAGATGGGACCACTTTCAAGATACTGAAGTGGGAAAAACAACAAATTTTTTAAAATTAATGTTCACCAGTAAAATGTAAGTCAGCAATGATAACCATCAATCAGCTTATCTTAAAACATGTAGAATGTCAATGCTACAGAAACAATGATTGTGTATGGAATTTGTCAAACAAGCATTAAAATTTTACTTAAATAAAAGCTTTTCTTTTTATGTTAATGAAGCATATAAGTTTATAGGAACTTGAACAAATGTAGAAAAACAAGTATTTTAACTAAAAAATAGGACATAACAAAAACAGTGAAAGGTACGTAAAAGAAATATATGGTGGAGCACGTCTGCACACAGCTCTGGAGTTTTCTGGGTTTCCACACTCAGCAGTTCAGAGAGGATCTGCTGCAGAAGACAGAAAGGTTTGTGCTTTTCTTTCTCAGATTATCGTCCTGCTTGGCTGCCCCAGGGGCTGAGGGCATGAGGGGTGAGAGGTGGGGTGGAGGTAATGGAAATTGGAGCCTTGAACACAAGGCAGTGCCAGGCAAGATGATGGCACATGGCCGGCCACAGAATCCAAGTTGGGGTGTCAGCCTGTGCTTGCTCATGGTGATGAAACCAAATAGAGGCCACACCCTGTGATGGCTGCTGCAGTCTCAGCTCTTCAGGAGACATAGGATGCTCAAGAATGTGGCCATGGGGACAGCTCTGATGGATCCTCCCACATACTATCCCTAAGCCTGTTCCACAGAAGGATGTCATTTAGGTGGACTATATATATCAAGGAACAAAAATTATGATGAATGCAGAAATGGAAGAATCTCCAAAATATGTACCTCAGCTCAAGCTGACCACTGGAATGAAAGGATCTCCTCCAAAAAAGAGCAGCAAGAAAGATGTATGCTGAACCAAGCATAGTGGCATACACCTTTAATCCCAGCACTTGGGAGGCAGGGGCAGATAGATGTCTGTGAGTTCAAGGCCAGCCTGGTCTACATAGTTTCAAGTCAGCCAGATCCTGTCTCAAAAAAAGTATGAACACACAAATCATATCCTTCAAAAAAATAACATCAACAGACCATAAGAAGGCATTGATAGCATGCAGTCTTCAGCCAGTGACTATCCCTAAGCTTCTACAAAAGGAAGATGCTAGGCATTTACCAGGGATTGCAGATCAAGGAGAAATGGACAAATTAAAGACTCACTCACATGAGACATCAAAAGCAGAGCAGAAAAAGCATGACATCAGTGTTAACACCCATTGCTTGAAGACACAACACAGGAAAGTAATGAAACAGATCAGAAAACCCATATTACAGCAGTTATTGTTGCTGCCACTGCTGCTCTTAGTGCTAAAGAGGGTTCATTCTCCAAGGAAAGTGTGGGAAGGATGATACCCAGAAATTTGCTCTTGAAAAGGAGAAACATGATGGGCTGAAAAAGAAAACAGCTAATGAAGAATAAGGTTTATATAAAACATGCAAATGCTTAATTTGATCATCTCAGACTCAAGATTATGAGCTGCCTAATTATTTTGATGCTAACTGAAAAACTTCAAATGGACTTTAAAGATTCTGGAACACTATCAGAAATCCAGGATGCATTCACATAAAATGTTAATAGAACGGAATAGTAACAATAGTCACTATGAATTACTTATAGAAAAAAATAAAGTTAGTGAAAAGCAAAAGAAGCCACAAAAAAGACGTGATGAGATCACAAAACATGAAAATGTAGCACAGAAACGAGATCAGTCTTAAAACTTCAACTGGAGATCAGTCTTAAAACAAGCCCAACAAAGAGAGATGCTCACTGCTTTTAAGAAAAAAAAAAAAAAAATTGAGCAACAGCCATGTAAAAAAGAGGAGCAAATAATAAAGAAGTTGAAGTAATGCAACTTGACATTTGTCTTAGAGCACAAGATAAGGAAATGATTCTGAGACAAGCAGCAAGTCAAGAAAATTTAGAGAATTTAATTTTAAAAAGTCATATTGCTTTCAGTAATAAATCAGAGGGAACTTAAGATTTAAAATCTGGAATATAAAATTTCTGAAATGGAGACTCAAGTAAGTATTAATAAAGGTGGGAAAATATAAGGGGTTTTATCTGGAAGAATTAAAAATTGGGAGCTTATTATAAAGTAAGCTGAGAAAGCCATTTTCTCACAGCAGTGAGGCCTAACACATCCTTACTGAAGACTCACGTCTGGGTGTTCTGGTACTGCAGTTTCTGCAGTAGTTTGGGGATCAGCTGAAGTTTCCTCCACAAGGAAAGACACTCACTCCAGGCCCACAATCTTTGAATGAATGACTAACAAGGTGCCTGAGGAACAAGAGCAGCTGCTCAAGAACCTTTTGGGAATGTAAGAGATAATCATAGTGCTTTAGTCAGACAGCAGGAACATCCAATTACAACCTGCAATCTGCACTGTTAAGACACAAACTCAGGAAGAGTCAAAACAGAACCAGAAAAACACGAGCATCCCTATCTACAAAGATTATAAAGCATCGTTGCATAACAACCAAAGTCTAAGGAGGCTATAGAGGCCAGTAAGACGCATTTTGAGGAAACAGAGCACAACAGATCTCTATCAAACATTTACACCCCAGGCCTTGCCCTGAGTGTCCTGCTGTTGGAAACCTTTACAATAGTTTGGAACTCAACAGAAGCTCCTTCCAAAAAGAACTCTTGCTAATACCAACCTCAAGGCCATGGCCTGCTGCAGAGTCTGGAGAGCTACCTGCTCAGGGTTGTAATTTGTCCTTTGAGTTTCAGATTTCTGACATAACTCATTTTTATTATGGTGAAATATGAAGTTGTTTAACATTCATTTTTAGTCATACTCATAATAACATATTAATAAATTGTATACATCTTTAAAAGTTCTCAGGACTCATTTTCAAGAGATAGTCTTAATTTGATTCATAAATGTAATAATGTTCTTTAAAGGGTGCATCTACGTTAGATTTTAGAGAAAGAATACTATAGCCTATGACGACAGGTAAACTTTGAAAAGCTTTGGCTTAGCTTCTAAGTGATTTTAGTTTGGCTGTTTATAGTGCTTCCAGAGTGCTCCTGTGATATCCCAAGTTTGGCATCCAAACACAACTTCATTAGATGTTCATAATTTAAAAGTCCAAGATGAATACTTTTTATTAAGTTAATAAACTTGCAAAAACAAAAAAATTTAACTCCTGTTTTAACTTAAAATTTTGACATTATCTTATATAAGAATTTATCATTAACTGCTATTTTACTTGTCACAGGTCGATTAAAATTTTTGTAAAATATGGTTATTACTGCTCAGTCTTTACAAGAATTATTTCAATAAGCAAATATTTTAATTTTCAAAATTCAGTTGACCTATGTCTAAGCTGCTTTCACTTAAATAATTGATAGCTAAGATGGCAGTGATATCAACATTTAAATAGCTACTACCATGAAAATATACATAGTTCCTATTCAGAACTTCATGTGATATTCCATACTAACCCTATATCCTCTGTAGTTCTATAATAGGAATCTTCCCATCCAAAAACATGACGAAAATTTTAATAACGATTCAATTCTGGGTATCTAACATTGGTTGCAACAACTATACAGTATCAATTGCATATATAGTAAAGGAGGAAAAAAAGCTGAATCGTGCTTGACTCATTTTGAGATACGTATCTAGTGTTTGACCATTTTTTTTTTTTTTAAATATGGAACGCTTCACGAATTTGCGTGTCATCCTTGCGCAGGGGCCATGCTAATCTTCTCTGTATCGTTCCAATTTTAGTATATGTGCTGCCGAAGCGAGCACTTGACCATTTTTTGACCCAGAATAAACTGTAAAAACATTGATTTGAATAAAATAAAAAAGCTAAATAAAAATAGTTTTCCATTATATATAAAATTATTATTAAAATATCCATTTCATTTAGTGGGGAAAAAACATTTAAGGTGGAAAAAACGTTAAATATTTCCTGACCCAGTGTGAAAGTAAGGACTCTAAACTTACAAACCATGAGTTTTATTTTATTTATTATTTTTATTTTATGAGTATGCATGTATTACCTGCATGTAGGTAACTGCACCCGTGTAGTACAATGCCCACGTAGGTCAGAAGAGGCTGTCGGATCCCCTGGGACTGGAGTTATGGACAGCTGTTAGCTGCCATGTGGGTGCTGGGATTTGAACCCAGGTCTTCTGTAAGAACAACCAGTGTTCTTAACTGCTGAGCCATCTCTCCAGCCCCTAAACCACGAGTTTTAAAAAGCATAACCATAAAACAAAAAAACCTTATATTATCCTAACCACTGACACATTCTTCAGCAAAATTTTAAAAAGCAGAGTTATATTCTACAGTATTTGATATTTACTCTAGCTTTTTGACAGAAAGAGGGTTTTTTGTTTTGTTTTTTAATGCAATTCAATCTCACCTGAAAACAAAGTTTAAGCACTGAGAAGTAAGTATTCTCCTAAATGATAGGTGAGGCAAAATAAGTGACTAGTCTCAATGCTATACTTTCCGACTATACTTAGGATTTCATCCAGCCAAAACAAACCTTAAGCAGTTCAGAATTCTTCTTTAATGCCCATGGAATGCCTCTGCCCAGTCTGACTGCCATATATGGGAAACATGAATCAGTAACCATGAAGCACTCTCGGGAACAATGGAGAAACAGAAGATACAGCTGAGTTTTGACTTAATAACAACTTCAGCTTACCAACTGTCAGAGTTTATCTGGATAAATTATGTCCCTGTATTCGGAATTTATTTCTAGATCTTAACACAGCATGTATATTCAGTTCTTTAAAGTGACGTCAACTTAATATGCATACATCAACTTGAAAACTATAATAAAAGACTATTCAAGAATAGTCTCTATTTCATTACCACACTTGATCTCTTTAAAAAGAGACAACTTTTACTTCCTGATAGAGAATTGTATAAAACAGAAACTTGGAAATGTTTCAAACAGATTGTCAAAGGTATCTGCTTGATTATCATCTTACAAAGACAAAAAATTTCGCATTTTCAAACGTCTTAAAAAATGCCAGTCTATTTTTATAAACATCAAAAGCCCAAAATTTTAAAAGCTTTTGAAGAAAAGTCAAACCCTTTGCATTCTGAATATTTGAAATTTATTCACACAATATGCCAAATTCAAACTTAAAGTGAGGTATATTTTCTTTTCAAACATCAGATACCTAGAAATCACCAAGAATAATTTCAAGTTAAATTCACAGATTTGTTTTTGCTTTAACTTGTCATATAACACATTTCCATGACCTTTCAGATAATAGTATTCAATACAAAATAACTGCATATGGTAATTATCTGTATAAGAGTTGTAACAACAGAAAATTATAACATCTTTGTGAATTATTTTTAAGACATGAAGTCATCATTATGACATCATGTAAGTACTGGAAATCACTTATGCATCAATAATTATAAAAGGAGAGTACCAGAAAAACTATAATGGTCATATGGCAGTGCTTAAACAATTTAAAGTGTTATCTTTAAAAAAAAATCTGAGCTGCAAAGATTGGAATCAAAATTTTGCTTTTTGATGACATGGGCTTCAACCCACAGAAAACATGAAGAAATAACTTTTTTGGCCAGGATCTTTTTAGTCTGAGAAGCAAAAAATATGCACACCATTAAAAGTACTAATTTTGAAAATTATGCAGCTAAAGATTAGATCACCCTGTCCAGCAAGTTCCAAAATTTTCACACATTTCAAACATTAAGGCAACATTTTTCCAACTTAATAGTATTTTATAAAAATATATGTCACTTCAAAACATTATATACATAGTGACAATAAATTTAGCTAGTTGTAGTCTTTAATACATTAATAAAGTGTCATGTATTACAAAGAAATCATAACAGGTACTTGCATGTATGTGCAAGTGAAGTTACAGTTTTTAAAGTACAGGTTTTAATACTGAGCGCAGCGAACGTCCTTCTTTAGTGAGTTCTCGAGTCACACACATACATGGCAGTGGGATTGCTTCCTCCCGTTTTTCTACAACATTGTAACTGCACTTCTTCAAGTGGTCAGCCATGCTTAGGATGTCAGCGAATTTCCATTCGTCAACAGAACAAAAGGCAGTACTGAATCTCCATACCTAGAAGAAAATTCTACTTCAGATTTAAACAATTCAAAGCACAGAAAATCAAATGCACTTTTGCTCTGTTCTGACTGTATATTTCTTTTCTGCTGTTAGAGAAACACCCAATATAAAATTTCAAATACCTGCAAATTTAAAAGTAATAAATCCCTTGTCACATGTGCTTGTCATAATAGTCATAAAATAACTCACTCCTATAATTATTTTAATAACCAAAAAGAAAAAAATGTTAAAATTCAACATTAAAAGTCACATCAAACCTGACTGAACAATTTTTAAAAAATGTTCACTTGATGAATTCATAGCCACTTCCTAAAATAATGTATACTGCACACTACCCAAATGGCTGTAACTATAATCTGGAGATATTGATGATACAAGAGTTATTTTATTCTCTTTTCCTCCCCAAGGCTTTTCTCCCATTCCTATTACTCCATAGGAAGTATACTAAAAATACCACAGAATACTGGGTGGCTTATCCTTCCACTATGGACCAGCAGTAACACTATTTAACAATATTAATATATACATATATACACACACACACTATATATATATATAAAGAGAGAGAGAGAGAGAGAGAGAGAGAGAGAGAGAGAGAGTCTTCAAAATGTTACTGAAAACTGTATCTGAAGAGTTTATAGAGCCAGTCATGATGGCTCACACTTGTACTCCCAAACTCAGAAGGTTGAGGCAGGAGGATCACCATGAGTTCAAAGCCAGCCTGAGCTATAAAGCAAGACCCTGTCTCAAAAAACTAAAACTCTATGTTTGGCAGTACTATTGTAAAATCTTATTATTCTAGCAATGACTACTGTGGTCTGCTCTCATTTTTACAACTGAAAATATAGCACTACCTGAACATAAGTAACAAACATGAATGCAAAGTAGGGAAGAACTACATAAAAAGCATGTCTGAATCAGTAGAGGCCTAGGTAACCTGGCAAAGTTCACCAACAGGCAAATATCTAATTAGAAAACGTTGAAGATAATCATCCTGTGGTACCCACTAGGGGATGGATTCTAGGACCGCCATAGACAACAAAATCTGTGTCTGCATATAATCTATGCATTTCCTCCCATAAATGTTAAATTGTCTTTAGGTTACTTGTAATATCTAATGCAATGTAAATGCTATCCTGTTAAAACTATACTGCTTTGGCCTGCCTGGGAAATTTAGTGAGGCCCTACATTAAAATAAAAAGGAAAAAGAGAACCAAGGATCAGCTAAGTACTAGAGTATTTTCACAGCACATGGGAGGCCCTAGGTCAAACCCTAGTACCACAATAAATAATTTTAAATAAATAAATAAATTATATATATTTGGAACAGGAGAGATGGTTCAGTGGTTAAAAGCACTTGCTGCTCTTGCAGAGGACTTGAGTTTGGTTCCTAGCACCCACATGGCAGCTCACAATCATCTCTAACTCCAGTTCCAGGGGATCCAATGCCTTCTTCTGACCTCCATGAACACTGCATGCATGCATTTGGTGCATATACATGCATGCATACAAAATTCCCATACACAAATACATTTTAAAATATTACTGTTTCTTCTGTAACGGGGCAACAGTAGATTCAATAAGTTAGTGAAAGTAAAGTACTAAGGCCTACTATCTAGTTCATTTCAGATGTTTAAGTGTGGATATTTAAAGAGGCTTTAAGACAAGAACCAAAACATCAGAACAGTAAGTCAACGTGGCTAGAGGATAAGCTGACAGGAGGAAACTGAAGAGGTAAGTAAGGTTGAGATTATGGGAAGTCTAAATGTTTTATTAAGAGTCAGCCTCTATTCCTGAGGCAATGGACAAATAACTAAAGTATAAGCCCTACAGTGACTGCAAGAAATGCATTTAAGAATGTCATTCTAGTGCTCATATAAAGAATATATGCTAGAGGAACCCAACTTGAAGTAGAAACTGTGGAAGCTGTGGAAGTGATCCAGAAGAACCAAAAGTGAGACCAAAAAGGGAAAATGGCAGTGAAATGGAGGCAAACCTGAGAGGTCTGAAAAAGGAAGGACTGGCTAGGATTACCTAGGTGGAAATACAGTGGGTGGAGCAGCCAATCCTAGCTCCTAAATCCCTAGTTTCGGCAGCTTAGGCCACGAAGAAGCCCACTTCCTGAGATTAAGTAAGTAGAGGAACAGAGAAGGCAGAACATGCTGAGTCTGAGGAAGCTGTGGGATAATTAAATAGAGGTGCTCAGGAGACAGACACTTGCATACTGTGGTCTAGGCATCACAAAGAAAATGGGAGCTTACTGATGTAGAACTGGCATAACTGATGGCAATTTAATTTCCAAGACTAGATCTCTGCAGGAATTAGTTTACACTCCCAGAAAACATTTCATTCTATATGTAAATGTCAATGACTAAGGGCAAAAACAGACCATACACAGTATCTTATTCCAAAAGGCAAAGACACACCCACTTTTCTGGAAAATGAAAATACACAGAGCTCATAAAACTTTCAGCTTTGGGGGAGCAGTAAATCACAGAATAATTTGTGTGTTCATTCAATGGTCAAAGCCTTGAGAGAACAGAAAAGCAGATGCAGTTTTCAAGATCCGGAGCAATGAGTAGATGAAACCTGAGAGAGCCAAGAATAAGATTCTGAAATGGGAATGCTAGATGACCAGATAGTTTCCACTTCATAAGACAGTTTTGTATTATGTGTTCTAAAATGAAAAGTACCTTTAATCACAGATTATTTGTAATGCTTTGGAGAGATGGATGCCTCAAATTGAAGAGGCCAAGCAAATAGGAATATCACAGGAAGAAAATAGTGGAGGCAGGATTTATGTCTGCCTAACTTTCTAGCCCAGTTTTCTATATGTATCCTTAAGTCCCTACCCATAGTATCAGTTATCCACCTTATTCAAATCACTTCACCCTTACCTATGCATTTAAATTTTCTATCACCAAGTTTGTTGGTCACTTACTAAGATGACTGTAGTAGCAGTTATAATTTTTTCTCATCCTTACAAAGATACTACTAAGAATGGAGATAAATGGAGCTAAGAAGAAAACCTGGGTTCGTCAAATGTCTTACAGTGGAAATATTTCAGCCACAATCAGAAGATGGTAGGCCACATGGACACAAACAAAGGAAGTTAGCAGAGAAGAACTGGAGTAGAGAAGCACATCTGGGGAAACAAATACTAAAACAGAACCTAGCTCTAGGGAATCTATGGCATACCTGTGACTCTGACAAACAACTCTAAAGATGTTAGTCCTTCACTGATTACCACTTTAAAATGCACAATCATATTGACTAAGTACATTTTAGATGGTCACTTTATCAAAAACTTAATAGCTGTATTAATATTAAGTGCCATGCTAAAAGAGGTTAATAAGATTAAACTAACCTTTTCCTTTATCTGCCATGATGAATGTCCTTCTGGATATTTTTTTTTCTCCCACTGCAATATGACCATTCCACGAGACTGAAGCAGACTGCCACACACATCCCTCATTAGCCTGGATACACATGAAAGCTGGCACAAACTGAAGCCATCAAGAAAGCCTGCAATATGCTGCAGCACCTCAAAAGGAAGACTACTCAGATGGTCACTATGTAATCCCAACACACAGTTTCTAGCAGGCTCTTCCAATACTGTAGATACACAGGGCTGAACTCCAAATGACCTCAAATGGCGGTCATGTATAACCTTTGCTCCTTGTGTTGATGGACAAAATCTACGTTGAGAATAGGTGCAACCATAGTAAGCTAAAGGACACCTCTGTTCCATCCATCCATTGAGTCCAGCATGAATGTCACCATGCACGTTCTTAAAATGCGAAGAAAATTCTTTTCTTCTAAATAACTGTCCACACACAAAGGTAAACATTGAACGCTGCTTAGGCTGGTACCTAGCAACACATTCCAAAACTAGATCTAGCCCAAGTGTCTGAAAAGGGCTTGGATTTGAAAGCTGTGGATTGGCATGATCACAAGCTGAAGCTGAAGCTATTTCCCCGACCATTGTATTTGTAGCTAATATTGCAGACGGAAGTGAAAAAGTCTGTGTCCCAAAGTCAATGTGATATATATCAACCATACGGCTATCTGATATACCCCTCCCACCCGGAGAATCTCCTAGACAAAACAGTAATGCTGCTGTAATCAGATCTATCCCTTGGAGGCCCATGGGATCTTCAGCAACTTCCAAATCTGATGTATCTACAGCTTTATCCTCCTTTGGTTTAGACCAACATGAATCAGAAAGAAACTTGAATGAAGGAGCATGACTGAAGGATAAGACATCCACGTTCCTCAAGTCCCCTAGGTCTACTTTTTTCAAATACAATTCTCCTTCATCTTCTCCATCTGGTATGAGGATATGCTGAACTGTGCCATTAGGCAAAGCATTAGAAGGAATTACTTCCCTAAGCTGTGCTGCTACTAAAAGTGAACTGGAAGGTTCTGAAGTACCATCTGCTGCCACACATTCTCCATTTGTTAAATTACTTTGTATGGAATCACCATGAAAACTTGGATCCTGGTCTTTGACCTGTGTACGTATATTTTCCAAAGGAAAGCCATTACAAAGAGCAGAGGTGCTGTAAGAACTTGTATTCAAGACACATAGTAAATCACTTGAACCGTTTTGTTCAGACTGAGCATCCTGACTTGTGCCATTGAGGTCAACACCACCCACTGCCCCTATTTCACCCCCATATAGGTGGTCCTGGTCTTTTAAGCTTCTACCCTGTAAGATTTCTCTGGTATTCTGCTCCTCATCCATTGCATTTGTGGTAGCATGAGGATTCGTATTTAACATGCCAATGTCTCTTGTGGCAGTATTCAGGATATCCAAAGCAGCAGCCAAACTTCTGGTTGTTTCTATAGTAGCTTGATAAAGTGCACCATAAGATTCTTCATCAACAGATACCAGTCCATTAGTACATGGTATTTCTTGAACACTTGATTTCACTGATATTTGTTCTCTAGATTCAGATACCTTGTCAGTTGCTTTTGACATCATGGTGGCTACTTTAAGAGATTCTAAAAGCATTCTTTGGTCTTGAAGGGCCAAGGCCATATCTAATTGTGCCACTTCATCAACATCTCTGCTTAGATTTTCATATGACTTACGGTCTGCATAACTAACTGGCCATCGATTCCATTCCATAGTACAGCACACCACACTTGCAGGACACATTTCTAGATGTTCAGAAACTTTATTTCGTGCCATGGTAAATGGACATCCAAAGTCACTATTTAAGCAAGGCACTCGCTCAAAGGGACATAAAAGTCGATGCTCATCAGCTTTACAAGAATGGAAAACTGCTCCACAGACCAATGGACAACCAATCAAGTCACAGGAAATCCCAGGCTCTGGTCTGACCATGCATCTTCTACTGACACAGTTCACACAGTGGGAGTGCTGCAGCTCCTCTTCCATAATGGCCTGTCCAGCTCTAGTTTTTGGAATAGAAAAGGTAAGAAATTAGACCAAAAATGGTTGATTTTTCAAAACTGTACAATAATATAAATCAAATATAAGTAACAACTTTAAAATATAGTTTTACAGTTACATAGTAGATAACAATACACCTAAAAGGCATATTATGCTTTCAAAGTACAATTCAAAATACAGTACTGTATATTAACTAAGTCAAGGTTAATAAAAGTTAATGCGTGTTTCAACTTCTAGGCTTCATAGAATACCATAGTTTTCATCTTTTTAATTTCAATTAAGCTCACTTTGATGTGTCATTGCAAAGCCCTCATCATAGTCCTGAGAATACTCTGAATTTCATTTAATATACTTAAAACTTTATTAGATTGTTTTCCTCCTCTAAACATATGAATTCATTTAAGTATTATTTAGCCCCCACACTCAAGCCTCTAATTCCTACTGTTACTACCTCACATTAAAACTGCTCTATGGAGCTCCTCATAAATCTGAAGTGCTCTTTCTTTTTCCTCCAGCTTCTGTCACCTTTGCCTGAATCATGAGGATTCCTAGTCCCTCTGTCTGGACTGTTAACCATTCCTTCCCTTCATATTCTCACAATTCTCCCATTTTCCTCCTACCTCTCTAGTTTTTCTTTTCTTAAATATTTTCTTTCTTCAAGATTTCATACAATTTCTTATTCATACTTCGATTCTTCCTGGGTGTTCTCTGCTTTCTATATTTCAATTGCCATTAATAGGCTGGAAGCTCATCTATCTATACATCCTACCTAGAAACACTCTTTAAACTCAAGACCTCTACAACTATGTATTTCTGCTTATACATGGCAGAGGTGATTCAACTCAGAATTTCTCAAACAAAATAACATCGAAATATTTAATTTTCTAAATAAGAAGCAGACTTTTAGTCTCTTTTCTTCAGGTACTACATATGGCTGCCAGCTCTTCCACATACCTTTCAATAAATTCTATCTTGGCTGCAGATGGCTAATTGCTCCCTAAATTGTTAATAGCTCCTCCTCTAGTTGAAGCTTGACATGCCTCAAACTGGAATAATAAAAACTGCAATGTTATTAATAAAGCTCTTCTTCATTAGGTAGAAAAGTCCTAAGTTGATATAGTGATGTTCAATGATGCCATGGACAAAAGGCACATTCAACACCAAAACTATTTTTTAAATTGTGCTTAAAAACAACAAAAAAAGTAAAATACTTAAATTTTTCCTCATAAATTGAATCTCTAAACTAGTTATGCTACAAGAACCCTGACAAAGCAAATGATAGATTAGCAATGGCAAATATTTATAAATGAAGCAAAGAAAAATGTAAATAAAGAATAAGACAAACTTTACTAAGGGATTAGACTGTGAAAGCAGTTGTAGGATTCTTATTTTGCAACAACTACAGTGAGTTTATCTCACATGCTAAAGGTTATAACTTGACTAGTACTAAGAGAGAACCCCAAAAAGACAAGCAGTTTCAACAGTGACCACTGCTTTCGGAACTCTGTGTTACTGCGGACACCATCACAGAACCATAGTAGGCAGAACACATCTTAAAAAGATCACTTAGTTCAAAAGTGTTTAAAATAGTAACCACTACAATTCTGACTTAAATGCAAAAACTAACAACTTTCAAAGTAGAAGTAGAAGGCTCTCAAGCTTCGATCTAAGTAGCCTCTTCCACATTATTTTCCTCTGAATAAGAAGGTTCAAAAAAAAAAAAAATTCATCCAGAACAACAAGTCCATAGTCACTGAAGTAGACTTAGGTGAAAAAAGGACTGCCAATTGCATACATGTTTTACCCCTCTTAATATGTATCAAATGTCAATCTCCTACAAAAACCCAGATGAAAATGAGGTCAGTGACTTGTGTAGTCATTTACACAGCTAAGTGACAAAGGTGGGACTTAAATGTCTAAGGTGAATAGCAATCATGTTTACTTATAGAAGTTTAAGAAAATATGGGACTGGAGAGATGACTCAGCCACTAAGAACACTGGCTCTCTTGCAGAGAACCTATGTTCAATTTGCAGCACCCACATGGTAGCTAACAACTGTCTATTAACTCCAGTTCCAGGGGAATCCAACGCCCCAAGAATTGCATGACACAAGTGTGCTTACAAACATGCAGGCAATACACTCATACACATAAAGTAATACATAAAACATAAAAATAAGTAAATAAAGCAGCTCTTTAGTAACTGGTGATTCACTTTTAAGTTGTTATTTGAGGAATGGAGATTACACAATTTTACTTGTAGTTTATTCCAACACTTAATCACCCTTGTGATCAAGAAAATCTTTTTGTTCTTTATTAAAGCTCATATATATTTTTAAATATGAACATATGAAATCACATGAATCTAACAATTCTCAATATAAATGCAAAAAGTAGGACTCTAGTTCAAATTCATTTTACTGTTAAATATACTAAGAAACAGGAAAATGTAATAATAGTCTTTCTGGGGAGAGACCTCAGCTTTAAAATGTAAACCTCTCCCACATTCATCCTCTTTCTAATCAAAATCACTATAAAATTTTAAAAGCCTTCATAAGGTATTTCACAATTGCTCAAAAATCCCATGAAACAGGTTTTAAATTGTCGATCTGTGATTTATCAGCAGGCAGTAGAAAACAAAACTGTGGCTTCAAACTCAAGATGAGCTTAAGTAAACTCAATTTTTCTAACATGCCAAAACAATTTCTATTAATTTACACTTAAAGAATTACTGGAAAAGCTTTCATTAGACTAAAAATTATCTGTAAGTGATGAAATATTTTACAATAGCTTCAATTTTCTCTAATAGAAGTTATTGCCAATTCATACTCTGTGGCTGACTAGTAAACCTTAAAAACAGTTTTAAAACGTGGCATTTTCCCATACAATGAAATGAGATCTGATCATTTAAGGCACAGAGACAGTACCTCAAATATTTCTCCAAATTGACAAATATATAAGGAAATAAGAATCAGAGAGATGGCTCAGGGGTTAAGAGCATTGACTGCTCTTGCGGAGGACCTGGGTTCGATTGTCACCACCTACATGGAGGCTAACAACCATTAATAACTCCAATTCCAGGGGATCCAATGCCCTCTCTGTCCTCGGTGGGCCCTGTACAACACGGTGCACTTAATGCAAGTGCAAGCAATACACTCATACACATAAAATAAAAATAATACTTTAAAGTATTTTTTTAAACCCTGAATATTGAGGTACCAGGGTACAAAGTAATAAAATCTGTTCAAAATACGAAGTGGCATCAGCCTAGCCTATTGCTTAGTATTACATTTAACATGGTATTAGAAGAAACAGAATTCTACTTAAAACAATGACATGATCCAATGTAAGGTTGATGTGGAACTAGATAGACTTGCTCAATTAATTAACCATTATTACAAGGAAGTTCATTGTTGAAATCTCAAATTTAGCTATCAGTTGTAAGTCAGATACATGCATTTAGTTTTAAAGATAATGTATCTGTACCTTAGTCATTCTATCTGTTTTTAATAGCCGGAGTATATGTCCAGATATATGTAGCTCAGTGTAGAGGGTTTGCCTAGCAGGTACAAGGAGTTAGTTCCAGTCTCCACCACAATAAAAACAAAACAAAACAAAAAATATTTTTAAAAAATACCTAAAAAATAAAGGGTGATGGTGGTTTTGATGTCTAGACAAAACTTGAAAATTGTCACTAAATTGCCAACTCACACACCCCCAGGCCAATGATGTTCTAGTGTCATTCTGCTGCTGTGATAAAAACACTCTGACCAAAATCAATAGAGGGGAGGAAAAGGTTCATTTCAGCTTACACCTAAAAGTCACAGTCCAGGGGTTGGGGATTTAGCTCAGTGGTAGAGCGCTTGCTTAGCAAGCTCAAGGCCCTGGGTTCGGTCCTCAGCTTCATGGGGAAAAAAAGAAAAGAAAAAAAACAGTCATAGTCCATCACTGAGGAAGTCAGGGCAGAAATTCAAGCAGAAACCATAAAGGAACACTGTTTACTGGGCTGCTCAGTGGCATATGGTCAGATACCTTTCTTATATAGCCTAGGACCACCTACCTAGGAAGATTCTGCCCACAATAGGCTGGGCCCCTCCTGTATCAATTAATAATCATGACAAGCCCAGAGATAAGGCCACATATCTGATCTAGAAAAGCCAATCTTATCCAGGAAATTCCTCAATTGAGGCTTTTCCTCTCAGATGACTCTTGGCTGTGCCAAGCTAACAACTGAGGCTAACCAAGACAAAAGGTAAGTGAGTTATACTATTTTATTAAATTTTGGTTCTGACTCTACAAGGAAAACTAGTTACATGGAATTTAAGTTTTTTATTTTTCCAAATGTGATATAATCAAACATACACCTGTTGTTTAATTAGTCAGTTTATTTTAAAGTGAAAGTTCTAACTACTTGCAATTTTCTCCACTAAATAAACAAGTGCAATTATCATAGACTCAGATCAGAAATTAGAATCATGTTAGTAAACATTTCATACTCAGATAAGAACCTCTTTGAATTGACACATAAGCACAGGTCCACCCAAATGGCAGAACTCAGTCTAAAATGGCAGGAGGAACAGGCTTGATGGAACTGTTCTATTCTGAAAGCAATCTAGAACTCTGCAAAGCTTGGTCAGTTATGTTGTGTTTCCAACAGTATATAAACATATAGTTCCCCCCAAATGGGTGCACTTTGCTTTATACAACAGCCACATTTATATACAGAGTTTTATATATAATTACTTTTAAATGTAGTTATTTAAATCGATAAAGCTTATTAAATTCAGTTACATGAGGAATTACTGTGCCTAGTGCTAAAATTACCCATTATTTAAAAAGAAAAATACCACGGAATGCTTACAGAAGTTTAAAAGACACTTTTTAATTTTTTTAAAAAATGGGTTTTAATTAAGGTATACTTACTTTTATTGAATGCCTTCATAGCTATCACTGTGTACAATATTAATATAAAATTTAATATTTATATAGCCTTTTTAACTCAAGGTTTTAACATTCAAGTGTTGTATAAATACAGTGTCATTCTCCAATAGAAGGCCCAGCAGTTACTAATTCCTTTTATCAAAATAGCAGCAGTGTTAGGAACTTATTTAAAAGATAATCCCACAGTCACATTTCAGAAACGTGTTATATCAAATAGTAAACACACTATTTTGAGTGACCTTAAAGTACCTCTTCAACTATACACAAAATATTAGCAATTAGCAACCGCAATTGCTATTATTTTATGCAGTACTGCTTTTTGCTATTATTTTATGCAGTACTGCTTTTTATTAAATTACTTTGTATTTTAAGAACAAAAATGTTAAAAACCCTAAATCCTATTAGACATATAGAAAACAGAATGAAATTAAACATTTAGTATACTTGGGATACAAAAGGAAATTTCAGTTTCTTATCACGAATTCGTAAAACGCCAATTTCTAGAATCACATACACAAAAGCTTCTGTTACTATATTAATGTGCCAGGCACAAACTGGCAATTAAGGAGCTTAACAAACACCATGCTGTCACCAGCTAAACTTCTACAGCGAGAAACAGTGACTAAGCGTAAAGAAGAGTGATTCGACGAAAACTGCACATGAAACCTATGCCTCGGAAACACCCTACAGGCGTACTTGATGCTCAAGGGTCAACATGGGGTCGCTCCGGAAAACCGTAGTATGTGCAAGTGCAAAACACTTTACTCCACCTGACTATCACTGAAATTTAGCAAACAAAAAAGTTTGCAAGTTTGGGGTTTTGTATTAAAACTGCACTCTTCACTGAGACCAGAATGCCCATAAATAACTTCATCTTGGACCACAGTCAACAAAATAATCATGGAAGGAAAGGTCAATTTCTTCCCAAGCATCTCTTCTCTGGGATAAAGGCTCCCAAAGAAAAATAAGAAGGCGAGCGGAGGCCCACGGGAAACACGGGCGGTCACGGTCAAGTGCAGTCGCGAATGACTTTGAACCCGCCATGCCTAGGCTCTCCTACTCCCCAGAGCAGAACCCGCAGCCTCCCCGGCTGGGAAAAACCACCAAGTTTCCCTTTAACGCGGGCGAGGCTGAGCCTCTCACTTCCATGAATGGAAAAGTTCCCAACTTCGCTCATCCCGTGGAGGCACTTGGGGATGCCTCGCAGTCTTTCCTTAACCCGTTGGTCCCCAAAGAACCCAAGTTCCGAGAAGCCCGAGGAGCGCGCGGCTCCGGGGCCCTGGGGTGCGGGGAACGCGCTCAGCCGCTCCACTGAACCGCTCGGGGGTCGGGGCGCGGCGAGCCAAGCGTCTTCGGGCCGGGCAGGCAGGCGGCGGGCTGAGGACGTCTCC